>NC_043000.1:48106414-48121414 GCF_006345805.1 Octopus sinensis
TGTGTGTGTATATATATTATATATATATATTCAACAATAATTGAGGAACGACCACAATAGGCCGTTCGACCCACTAGAAATTTAATTTAATTTAATCAGGCTGGTTTGCCATTAAAAAACGCCGAAACAATGCATTGTCTAAAGATACAGGGTAAATGTTTTTCTATTTTTCCTTAAATTTCGGAATTACTACTATTTGCGGTTGGAGCCCTGGCTGCTCTTTCTAGTGGGTCGAACGGCCTATTGTGGTCGTTCTTCAATTATTGTTGAATTTATTTATAGTCTCTGACTATTTCCTCTTTCTCACTAGACCGCTGGTGGCAAAATAATTTCTATTGAATTTTTTGCTACCCTAAATTGATTAATAAATATATATATATATATATATATATATATATATGTCCACATGTGATGGGCTTCTTTCAGTCATCGTCTACTAAATCCACTCATGGCCTAAGGCTGTAGTAGAAGACACTTGCCCAAGGTGCATCTCAGTAGGACTGAACCCAGAACCATGAAGTTCAGCAGCAAACTTCTTACCACACAGCTGCACTTGCACCTACACACACGACATACCATATCTATATATCTATATCTATCTACCTACCTACCTATTTATCTCTCTCTCTCTCTCTCTCTCTATCTCTCTCTCTCTCTCTATATATATATATATATATATATATATATATATATAAAGTGATATCTTGTCTGGTTGTTTAGGACTGTGTATTTCATTTCATTTAAAACGAAAAGAATGTTATTCAGTTTCATATAATGTGTTCATATAAATTTCCCCAATAACACTCTTCACACCTATTTTTCACACCAATGTCTTACAAGAATACTTTTAAATATATTTCCTCTTTGTTGTTGTAGCTTCAATTTAGAGAAATCATTTGTTAAAATATGAATAATTAAAGGAAGTCTCTAGATTTCTATCTTCTTGATGTCCATTAACTTTCTCTGGATTAACCCAATGGTTTTAGGTTTTTCTTTCTCTTTTGTTTTTTTACTGTTTTTTGCTTTGTTATCTAGATAGAATTTAAGTAAGATGATAAATTATCTATCTCTTTAGTGATAGAATCTTAGATACTCGATTAAATCAAATGGATGATTTGTCTGATTTCCATTGAAATTAAGAAGAAATTTCTCCTCATTACAGTTTTCTATGTATTGTTATTTAAAAAAAAACATTTCTATCTTAGTATCAAGGTATATTTAAATACTTTTAGTTATGCAAAAGTGAATATACACACACACGTGTGCAAGTATGTGGTGTGTGTGTAAGTGGGTGTACATATATATGTATATATATATATACATATGTATGTTCATATATATATATTTATATAAATATATATATACACATATGTGTATGTGTGTGCTTGTGTGTATTTGTATGTGTGTGTGTGTGTGTGTGTGATTTGGTAGTTTGGTAGAATCATTATAGCATCAGATAAATACGTGGCAGTATGTGTTCTAACTCTTCAGCTTTCTGAGTTGAAATTCCATTAGGGTCAACTTGATACTTCAAAGGTCAGAAAAATAAGGTACCAACCAAGTATTGAAACTAATTCTTCTCTGTTTCTCCTTGTCACTCACACATTTAAACAGAAATGGCAGATGAGCTTTGGCCACAGGAAGAGCATCTGGCTGTAGAAAATCTGCCTCAACGCTACACCTGATTTTCTCCCCTCCATACACACGCAAGCATGTATCTGACTCATACACTGTTCACTTTCTAGACATTTGTACATTACTGCATATACTTTATATGTACTTTTGAAAAGTTGTTGTGCACCTGAGCACTGTATACAATAATTTCATTATTATTACTATTATTATTATTATAAACTGCAAGCATGGAAAAGTAGAAGTTCAATGATGATGATGATGATTCTGGTTAGAGTTGTAAGTTTCAAAGTGATTGTACATAGTTATTTTCATTTTGACTGATTGTTGTTATAAATATAATCAAAATGAAAAGAGCAATAGATCTCTGTAACAGTACTTTAGAGAGAATTTTCTTTTTCTGTCCCAAATAATATTTAAGTAATGTTTTGGTGAGAATAGGAGGAAATATATGGATTCAGCATCAATAATAATTTCTATATGTGTTTTAAGACTAGTCTTTCTTACAAAAGACAGTCTCTGCTGTTTTAGCTTGACAACAATTATATGTCACATCCCAGTGCCATGGATTTTATTTATATGATAATTTTGAGAAAATTACTGATCACAAATGAAGTCTCTTTCGCAATGGTGTGACATAATCAAAATGTTTGGTTGCATCTTGCAGGGTATAATTGCCTTGTCATCTACTTTATCCAGCAATGCAATTCACAAAATAATAATTAAAATTTTGGCACAATGCCAGCAATTTTGAGAGGAAGAGGATGTCGATTTCATTGACACTCTGCTCCTACACTCAATGTTTTATTGGTATTTATTTTATTGACCCCAGAAGGATGAACGGCAAAGTCAACCTCAACCACATTTGAACTGAGAACATAAAAAGCCGGAAGAAATTCTGATAAGCATTTTGTCTGGCATGGTAGCAATTCTGCTGGCTCACCGTCTTTCAATTTGCAAAAAAGAATAATAACCTACAAAATCTAATGTGATGTAATAATCACAAGTCCAAAAGATTCTCCACTTTCTGCCAGTATTAGCATCATCTTCAATGAATAAATATATATATATATATATATATATTATACATATTATATATGTATATATTATATATATATATATATGAATGTATTAGTTAGTGTTTGACTGTGCATAAGTATGTATATATATATATATATAACTGTTTATATTGGTATATTTCCACAAAAATATGTTCTTTTCAATATAAAAAAAAATGGCTTCCTTATTGCATCAGTTATTTTGCTCTATTGAAGCAGTCTCCATTACAAGTGGCAAAGCTTTCAATATTTTCATTAATTCTGTCCTTCTCTATACAAAATATGTTACAGCTCATAATCTTTTATACCTATGTTTGGAAACATTTGTGGAGGCATTACTTTGGGGGAAAATAAAAAATTGCATTGTATCGTAGAGTGTCGTTTTCGTGTATGGTGACAGAAATGGTAGCTAAGAAGCCCAATGAATGATATGAGAGGCTGTGGTAGCTGCTATGGATATTTGATGCAATGTATAAAAGTCATTTAACAAACAGAGGAATGAAAACCTGCAAAACCTGCTAAGAAATCTGTCAAAAATCACTGAACAATTACTGCAAAATCTAACTAATTATCTCGTAGAAAAGTTATATGCTGTATGAATCACATATGTGAAACTGCATTGCAATGAAGCATGGACAATGAATGTAGAAAATATTTGAACTAAGTACGATCTGCTGGATGTGCAAATTAATTGATAAATGAATTAGTTGTTAGAAACATTGTAGTGTCTAATTTGGATAGAGCAAGAATGATCAGCTGAAGTTACAGAGGTGGAATATTTGGTTAATTGCACATATTACAAAACCATTTTCCACATCTTTGCTAAAATGCTTGTTAAAGCTTTTAATTATTTATCTATTCATTTATTCATTTATTTATTTATTTATTTATTTATTATTTATTATTTATTTTTGTTGGTTGTTTGGTTGGTTGGTGGGTAGAGCTATGCAGATGAAAGCAAACCAGTTATCATCTGTAAAGTTAGACTTTTCTAATGCAAAAAGCTCTGTACTTTGTCTACATGGCTGCTGAGAAATTTCTTTGTTCACCAAATTGCCGAGGCAATGATGTGTGTTCATGAGACAAATGGGTTATAGGTATGAGAAATGTGATGGATATTGGGAAAAATAATGATACCAGAACAAAAGGATGTTTAAATCAATTAATAGCTAAAGTGTATATATGTGCATATGTGATTGTGTGTGTATATGACACACATATGTATGTATGTATATATAAGTATATTTATATATGTGCATGTATATATGTATATATACATACATGTATGTATATATATGTATGTATATGTATGTATATATATATATATGTGTATATATATATGCGTGTGTATGTATATATGTATGTATATATATAAAGATGATTTTATATATATATATATATAAAATCATCTTTACCTAATTATCTGAGTAAACTGAAGCTCTGCTTTATTTCCTTTCTGAAAATATTTTTATATATAATTTTTCCTTTGGTGTTTTCATTTAGCTTATCTCTTTTTTTCTCTCTTGTGCTTCAATGAAACACTGAAGTATCAAACGTTTTGTTAATTTTGTCACACATAGAGAATTATAATACAGGAATTCATCTTATTAAGCGTACTTATGTAAGATTTCTACATAGACACAATTTTGGTTTGATTGCTAAGCCACAAGTCTCTGAAATGGCCTTTTCTACATTGAGCTTCCCGTTTGGAGCTAGAAACCACTGTGGAATCTCTAAAGGTAAAAGTTGTGTGCTTTTTTTTTTCCAAAAAAGGTCCAATAATTGAACTCAATCTCAGTTTCGGTTTCCTACCAGAAACCCTTCAGGAATAAAAGCTGTGTTCTTTTAAAGGGATATAACATGACAGAAAATGGAATGGTCATTGTGTAATTCCCCTAATCAATACCATCTGGTCAGTTGTTTAACTCACAGAGAAATTATATGAAAAGAAAATAGGATAATTTTATTTGTTTCAGGCAACCAAAAAAAAGGTTAGAATTTAGAATGAATAACCAGTTTTGTATACTAGGAATTATAAGAAGAAAAGAACAAAAGAATGTAAAGGAAATGATAAGAGAATGAAGAAGAAATTAGAAAATAATATTTTAGGAATGCAAGAGACAGATTATTGTCTGTGGAATTGGAAGGTTTGCCTTTGAGCCAGTATTTTAGTTTAAGACTTTTCATAAACTGAATACGAGTTAACAGTATAAACATTTTGGCTTATGCAAAGAAATGTAAAGTTTAAACAATATATATATATATATATATTATATATATATATATACACACACACATATAAATATATATATATATATAATATATATATATACATGCAAATGCAATAAAAGAACAACAACAATGATGATGATGATAAATGAAATGAAACACAATGCAAAATAGTCCATTAATGTGCTTTAATATCTCTAGAATGTATATATATATATATATATATATATATATATATATATTTAGCTGTTCTTGAGAAAAAGGGAGAAAGAGGAAAGGAAAACAAAGAAAGAAGCAAAAATAAAAAGATTAGGAAAATAAAGAAACTTACTGGTTGCTATTTACATTGATTTATGGTTAGATGTTGGTGTGCTAAAGAAAATCTTAAGCACACATGTCATTATTTGTCCACACTGCAGCAGTGAGACTAAATTATGTAAAACTGAACCAAAGAAAGTGGAGATATGGAGACCTGCAATTCTTCATTTCTCTTTATTTTATATGTTTTAACTGCTTTATGTGGAGTGGAACTGGAGGCGTAGTATTGTTTTTTAGTGGGTGTATTATAGTTTTGTTTTGAGTATGGTGTGAGCTTGTTGGATGGCAGCAGAAGAGAACAGAAGAGAGATGGGAGCAAACAGTTTCTTTTTTAATATTTAGTTGATTTCATGTGATGATACTCCAAGGATAGTAATGTTTACTTACTGTAGAATAGGAAATGCATGGATATGTATGTATGTATGTATGTATGTATGTATGTATGTATGTATGTATGTATGTATGTATGTATGTATGTATGTAGGTACATATGTACGTACGTATGTATATATGTGTTTGCATGCATGTGTGCGGGCATATGTATGTATGTCTGCATTTATCTATGTATATACATAGGTATGTATTTGGGCATATATATATGTGAGTGGGTATGTGTATGTGTGTGCACCTATGTAATGTATATGTGTATGTATTTATGTGTGCATGTATATGTGTGTGCACCTATGTAATGTATATGTGTATGTATTTATGTGTGCATGTATATGTGAGTGAGTATGTATATGTGTGTGCACCTATATAATGTATATGTGTATGTATTTATGTGAGTGGGTATGTGTATGTGTGTGCACCTATGTAATGTATATGTATTTATGTGTGCATGTATATGTGAGTGAGTATGTGTATGTGTGTGCACCTATGTAATGTATATGTGTATGTATTTATGTGTGCATGTATATGTGAGTGGGTATGTGTATGTGTGTGCACCTATGTAATGTATATGTGTATGTATTTATGTGTGCATGTATATGTGAGTGGGTATGTGTATGTGTGTGCACCTATGTAATGTATATGTGTATGTATTTATGTGTGCATGTATATGTGAGTGGGTATGTGTATGTGTGTGCACCTATGTAATGTACATGTGTATGTATTTATGTGTGTATGTATATGTGTATATTATGTATCTGGATTGTATGTATTAATGTGCGTGTATGTGTATACGAATGTGTTGTCTATGCCTGTATATGTGTGTATGTATGTGTATGCATGTATGTAATATCTAAAAGCATATATATGTGTATGTATTTACATGTGTATGTATGTATATGTGTGTAATCTATGTGTGTGCATGTATGTAAAGTAAGCATGTATATAAGATACGTATGTTTCATTGGAAAGAATAAATAGCTCTACATTACTACCATTCCTCAAATGCAAAAAAATAAACCCTAGAATCTGTTAGAAAGATTATCTACAACACATCACCATTATATCCAGTTGGTGGTTTGTCTCTCTTTCTTTAAGAGCAATATGAACAGCCTTGTGGAGATTTTCAAAGTCACTAAATGAAATTCTAAAGTCTATATCTGAACCTGTTTACTTAATATCACTTTTAATTGTTTAATTTAATTAGTTACTTGATATCTTCATGTTTTACTTGATATCACTGCTATTTTTTAATTGATATCACTGTTATTAACTTGATATCACTTTATTTGATCTCACTGTTATTTACTTAGATGTAACAGTTATTTATTTGATCCCACTTCTATTTACTTGTGATCCCGACTATTTACTTGTTATCACAGTTATTTCATTGACCTTACTGTTATTTACTTGATATGACAGTTATTTAATTGATATCACTGCTGTTTATTTGATATAACCATAATTTATTTGATATCACTACTGTTTAATTGATATAGCTATTATTCATTTGATATCACTGCTGTTCACTTGATATCAATATTATTTACTTGATATTACTGTTATTTACTTTATATCACTACTATTTAATAAATATCACTGCTATTTACCTAGATGTCACTGTTACTTAATTGATATCATGGCTATTTAATTGATATCTCTACTATTTAGTTGACATCACTAATATTTACTTGATACCTCTGTTACTTGATAATGCTGTCATTTACTTGATGTTTCTACTATTTAATTGATATCAAGATTATCTATTTGATATCACTGTCATTTACTTGATGTAACTGTTATTTACTTGATATCACTGCTTCCAATTTTTTAATATATATATATCTTAGTCAAGAGAAAAAGAATCATCCATGATCTTCTACAGAATCTCAGATTCTGGTTAGTAATGGTGAGAGAAGCATCATTAAACCAGAGACCTAGACTCTACTGAGGGTAGTCAAACACTAGGAGCTGGGGAATTCATTAAAACTCCCTGTACAGAGTATGCCATTGAGGGATTTGAAATCAGAATGCAAAGCATGAGTACAAGTACCACAAGGCATACTGTCCAACATGCCTATACTTTTCCCAATCATCCATCTTTTACTGGCATTTTATTTTTTAGTTCTGGGTGAATAAAAGGTGAAATTGGCTTTGGCAGGATTCTAAGAACACCAAGAATCAAAATATATACTGCAAGACATTCTAGTTATCAATTGGCACATTTGTTAGCACATTTCCAGTAAAATAGACTTTATATTTCTATGTATTAATACTGGTATCACAAACTTCTGTCTTTCCAATTCTGATTTTTCCCAAGGAGCTGAATATCCTCTAATATTTTCATAATATATCTTATTTCTTTCACTGTTATCAATTCTATAAATTTTTCGATCTGGTTACACACAACTTCTGTAATCTTTGTCCTTCTAATTATGGTTTATGTTACCATACATCTGAATATCTCCCACCTGATATTTATCTTCTGTGTATTCTCGTATTCATTATTTTTGACATGTCTTATAATTGGCTTCTTAAAACATAAGATATTTTGTATTTCATGAAATACTGGAAAGCAAGCCCCCACTCTTGTATTATTCTCTTTCCTGCATAAGCAGCTCCAAGTTTAAGCTTACAGACAAGAAACTAATGCTAAAAAAAAATATTCTGGGAACACTATCTGCATAAAGAACATCTAGTAAATGAAATTTAATGAGAAAAAAGGAGAAAGCCCCATTTGTAGTGAAGGGGGAAAATTTATTAATTTTAACCCTTTCAGGTCATATAGCCTGTTTTGGAATTTCACATTTCACACTCAATGTTCAGCCAAATTCCTGATATAGTGTGAATCAGTAAACCCCATGTTAAATTTCATGTTAAAATATGGTCGAATTAGCAATAGGAATTCAGTTATACATATGCAGAGAATAACTTGAAGCCGTTTGGAGATAAACAATTTCATACGGAAAGAGAAAGTGGTATATTTCCAACAAGGAACTCATGGTAATGGTACAGTATTGCAATTAGATCAACAAATTGCCAGTTCCAGATAATCTCAAATTGCAGATGTTTCTAACCAGTAGTTTTCAATTCAGAGGTTCACATTTCTTTTATGTTCTAGAAGTGAATCTCAGGTACAAGCATCTAGAAATTTCCTTAGAATTAGTCAGAAATTCAAGGGAGACAATTCCAAATTATACATTCTAAAAAAATTGAACAGGGTACATAAACATCAATTTATTCACTGGTACACAAGTTGCATTTCACACTTACCAAATGTTTTTTCTTCTTTTATTTTTACTTGTTTCAGTCATTTGACTGCAACCATGCTTAAGCACTGCCTTGAAGCAGTAGATTATTTTGGAGGCCTAATGGTAATATGGGTGATAATGTTTCTGACATAATTGGGACAGGAAGTGTTTTATATTTTGGAAAGATTGTATATTTCTGCCAATAAAATGGGACAGTCTGAGTATGGGGTCCAAGTTTAACCCCACCCCCCCATTTACATTTCATAATAGTGGAGGTTTAGTGGTTAGGGTGTTGGACTCATGATCTTGAGATTGTGGTTTTGATTCCTGGACCGGGCAACACATTGTGTTTTTTAGTAAAACACTTCAAGCAGCATTACTCTAGGCCATTCAGCTGGCAAAATTAAGTAATCCTGTGACAGACCAGCATCCTGTCCAGGTAGGGAATGCCATGGAAACCAGGAAACCGGCCCTTATGACTTGTCATGACACAAGAACGAAACCTTACCTTTTTCACATCTCTATTTCTTTACTACCTACAAAGGGCTAAACACAGAGGGGACAAACAAGGACAGATACGGATTAAGTCGATTACATCGACCCCAGTGCGTAACTGGTACTTAATTTATCGACCCCGAAAGAATGAAAGGCAAAGTCGACCTCGGTGGAATTTGAACTCAGAACGTAAAAACAGACAAAATACAGCTACGCATTTTGCCTGGCGTGCTAAAATTTTTGCCTTCTTGCCAACTTTTTCACATTTCATAGTAGAGCTTATGCATATACCATGAAGATAGGTTAATATAACTTTGATCCTAGTCCAGTTTTGCACATCATACCACAATTTCCTTTTGAGAACATTTCGTTTTTCAACAAACCAAATACATTTTCACTTTAACATATCAACTGCATTAAACAGTAAAGATGTCAAATGTTTAACACTTCCATTTTATACTCACCTACAACAGCTTACATTTTTTTGAAAACATTTCTGAGTGCTTTCAGGAATTTCCTGTTTATGGTGCTTCTCTCTCCTCTCTCTCTCTTTAAAAGAAAAATGGGGTCTTGGATATTTTTCAGATATCAGAATTTCAAATGAAGGATTATTAACTGTAATATGGTAGTCTTAAACACTAACCAATTTCTGAGTCTCTTCTACAATAGTAGCATTTTATATTTCCATAATGGAAATCTACTCTACTTTTAGAATGGTTGGTTGCTTGGCACATGTATATATTTTTATTAAAGGATCGATGTCAAAGACTAGCTCTATGTTAAGTGTTTCCTGTTACTGTTAATGCCAGTTGGTTTTGTACCGATTTATATGCATTACCTTGTGTAAATCATCACTGATTGATTTTTATGTCTAGTTTGTTCTCCCTTCTGGTGTTACTATTGCTATGATTTATCATATCATCTTCAATTCATTGAGCTTTTTTTTTGTTTAAATTATGACAATGTTCTTTCAATTGATTCTAAATTGATTTATTATTATTTTTATCATTATTATTTACTATTATTATCATCATCATCATCATCATATGGGCATATTTTATACATAGATTACTTCAAATATTTTCTGCTTTCCCACTCTACTTATTTTGAAATTTTACCAGGAATTTAATTATGTATCCCCATATATTAAAGTGCTTGTCATATTGATCTGTGGCGAGCAAACATAAATCCTTGCCGACTGAAATTTAACCTCAAATTATGCACTTGTACATTTTGAGCTGTGCACCCACATCAAGAATGTCTTTTACTTATGTTTTAAAGTAATCTCTTTAAATTCGTTCATTATTGTTTTACCTTTTTTTTTTTTATTGGCTTTGGTTATAAATTTAGAATTATAGCATTCATGCAACAAATGTCTTTGACTAGTTTGGATCTGGATTCTGTTTTGCATTGAATGGTACACTGTAATTTCAAAGACAAATCTCTGCTTTTTCATACTGATCAAATGACTGAATATAATGGTTGAGTTTTTAGTTTCAGAGGCTAAATAAACTACTTATAAAAGTACTTAAAATTGTGAGTGATATTTTTGTTGTTGTTTAGTACCAAATTGATTGTACCTGATCGTGCAGACCTATGATGGAAAGTACTCAAGTGTCTTGGTCTTTTTGGTTTTTCTTTTCAGACAAAGTATCTTAGATATTTAGTATGCCTTTGCTTCAAAATGGTAGACTGTGATTTGTAGATGATTCAGTTTTTATTTTAAACTTACGTTAGACCGTTCAGAAACTTGACTGAAGTTTGGTACTAGATATATATTTACTTTTGATGTATCTTAAATCAGTGTTTAAGAGCATAGAATAAAGTTTATGAGTAATGAGAGTTACTTAACACATTTATCTGTTAAAACTGAGTTAGAAATCTTCCCTTCAAATAGAAAGGTCTGGTATGATCTTATCATTATGGAAAGATTATACGTACCAATGAATTTTTAACTGAACCTTACCCTTGGAACAATTATGCATTAATATTCTAACTAGTGAGACCTGTGAATATTTCATGGAATTAATGGTAAACCTATTGGGTTATCTCTGAAAACTTTATTAAAAAAAACTGAAAGAGTAGCCTGTGTTGTGTCTGTATGGAAAGATAGTCCTTCATCTGCAACTCATTGAGAAGTGAAATAAATAAGAATATGATGATTATTTAATGCACTTTATATACTTTATGCACAATTTTATAGACTTAATAAGCAGCACTCATGAAATAAATATTCACTCTTATTTTTCAATTTACCTATAAACAAAAGCAAAATATCCCATACATGTGATATAACCTTTAGTTAAATTGCATATATCTGCCATGTAAATGATCATGAATATTTCATGGAATTGTACTTATGTGCATGTGTTAAGTGATAGGTAAAAAGAAATACTTTTCACTCTCCAATCACCACTGCCACCACCACCTCCACTACCATCATCATCTCTCTCCTCTCTCTCTCTCTCTCTCTCACGCTCCCCATTTCTCTCTTTGCCTTTTTTAACTTAACTATCAGAACATCACCCCTCTGCTAAAATTATATTCTTAACTCTCCTCCTCTATCTTCGACTAACTTTTTTAACCACGTAATAAATATTACATTCTCCCTACCTCACATCATGGGTGCTTCTCTTTCCTTCTTTTTCTTTCTCTCTCCTTTTCTCTAATCACACGAAAGTGTTACCAATGGGCTAAGTAACGCAATGACAACAGAATTATTATAAGATATTCTACATTTTCTTTTATGTACCATACCAATACATATCAGTAATCATGACCTGCTATGCACTTTTTCTTCACACAGTTTACTATGTTAGTGAGCCAAGCATTCTGGAACCAATGGATAATGCATGTTGCAAGTAACACAACTACATAAAATATTGTACATAGAACTATTGCTTCAATAAATCTTTTCCAGCCTATTCCAGTATGAAAAAAAAATGTGAAAATGATGATGATAGTAATAATGACAGTGCTGATGGTAAACGACTACACCAACATTGGATATTCTACAAGTTCATTCAATCTGCTAGAATTAGCAGCCAAACCTCCCACTTTGTGTCTTGAAAACACAAACATCAGATTATGTAGTTAATGATATCCTCTCGAAAAACAACTGAATGATTATAACTTTGAAGACCTTCAATGAAGATATCTGCTTCATAAGCACAGATTTTGAATGAAAGACAAAGTAATAACGATCATATATCTGTGTGTGGGTGTGTGCTTGTGCATGCATATGTGTTTTATAGTGTGTGTGTATATATATATATAGTGTATTGTTCCATAACAGGTAGGATCAGCAAAAAGGAAAAAAATGTATTCATCCAGAGACAAATATATATAAGTTTCATGCTCAAAGATTGCAGGATATTACATGGCACATTAAATAAACTCATCCAACAAATGTAATGTTGATGCACAAAACTTTTAGTAGCTTGCATTTAAATCCTATATTTGCTAAATGATAGATAGATACATACATAGGATGGAGTCATAACCCCGAAATATTGAATGAAAAGTAAGTCCACATTAATTCATGTATTTGTTTTCTTAGGATTTGCCTTGCATTTACTTTGCATTGTCCTGGCCTTACTCACGATATATATATATATATATATATATATATATAATATATATATATATATATATCGTGAGTATAACCCTAAATGTAGGCTTATCAACCCAGCCAAGTCAGAACTAGGGATTATTAGCAAAGAAATTTTAGATAAAATAAATACGAAAATTAAGACCGATACTAGGCTAGTGCAATGGTCCAATAGTATAGAAGTCGTAGACTGGTTTAAAGCTATTAAGAATAAGAAAAAAGCGAGGTTTACACAATTCGATATTGTTGATTTTTATGCCTCTATCTCTAAAGAACTGCTAGATAAAGCCCTAATCTTCGCTAGTGACTTCATAGAAATTAGTACCAATGATAAGGATATAATCTCCATGCTAGAAAGACATTACTTTTCAGTGAGAATGCAAAGTGGGTAAAAAACACCGACACGGAGGGCGCTTTCGATGTGAGCATGGGTTCATATGATGGGGCAGGCATCTGTGATCTAATTGGACTCTTTCTCCTAGATACATTCGGTAAGACATTCCCTAACGTACATTTCACCATCTACAAAGATGATGCCCTCGCCTTAACAGCTAATACAAATGGACCAGCACAAGATCGTTTTAGGAAGGATATTATCCAGTTAATGAAATACTTCGGACTTAGTATAACTATAGACACTAACCTGACGGTTGTCAATTTCTTAGACGTTTCCTTAGATCTTAATAATAATATTTATAAGCCTATAGGAAGCCCAATGATAGACTAAGTTATATTAATGTAGGTTCATGCCATCCCCCTATAGTATTCAAAAATTTAGTTAAAATATTAGTAAGAGGATTTCTAGCCTCTCATCTAATGAGGACATCTTCAATAGCGTTGCCCCAGTTTATAATAAAGCTTTAAAAGATAGTGGTTTTAGCGAAAAAATAAAATATACACCTATCACCAGCCCAACAATAAGGAAAAGGAATAATAGAAATAGGAAGGTCATCTGGTTACGCCCCCTTACTCACCCGAGGTGGCCTTCAATATAGGTAATATTTCCTAGCACTGATAGATAGACATTTTCCAGTTAACCATGCTTATAGGAAACTCTTCAATAGACACAATTTAAAAATTAGTTTTAGTTCAACTATCAATTTTAAAAACATAATCAATCATAACATACAAAAAACACAAGAAGAAAACAGCTGTTCATGCAGGAATAAAGAATTGTGCCCGCTAAATGGAGCTTGCATGTCCAAGACCATCATATATGAAGCTACCGTAAACTCTATACCACTAAAGACACCGTTTCGACGAAGAAAAACGTGGGCCTGACAGAGGGTAATTTCAAGGCCAGGTTCAATAACCACACTTTGAGCTTTAGGCACTGGAACAAAAGAAAAGCGACACAATTATCCAATCATATTTGGTCTTTAAGAGATAAAGGTGTCGATTATAACATACAATGGAAGATTTTGGCCAGATGTAAGCCCTATACTAACGGCAGCGGAAGGTGCGGTTTATGCGACATGGAGAGATGGCTTATCTGGAAAAGCAGCTTAGACCCTACCACATGTCTAAGTACAAGGACAGAGCTTTTCGGATCATGCCCACATGTGACTTTTATTCTGTTACGTTTTTTGTCCCCTAAAGAAAACGGATAGAACATGCTTTCTGTGTTATGTCCCAAGAAGATTTTATATATTTTTATGTATTTTTATATAATTTTTATGACGAAAAATGCGAGTGATGTATAAGTACGCAGGCAAAGCAGAGTTATAACAGAGTAATTTCCCTTCATTTTTAACGGTATTTTTTCATAACGTTTTCAAATAGCCAGATAACCGAAGAGATGGTGTTGTGGATTTCCACTTCGGCATCTGAAACTCAGAGTTTTATCTTGACTACTGAGTAATGTAACATATTGTATAGATATATATATATATATATATATATATATATAGGAATGCCTGTATATATATATGTATATAAATGCATGTATATATGCATGTATGCATACATATCATCATCATCATATGCATGTATACATATATATATATATGCATGTATGTAT
>NC_043000.1:48123914-48161414 GCF_006345805.1 Octopus sinensis
TTTATTTTGTTTCTATTTTCTGAATATTTCTTTCAATGGTTTCTTCATTCTTCAGATTCAGAAACATGAAACTCATAGTTATAAAGCATAAGCTTTCAATTTTAATAAGTTTAATAAAGCGTTTGATAATACAGTTTTGTATCTAAGAGATGAGGAATTATGTACACTATGTACATTATTTACATTTTGACGGATTTTGTCCTCATCTTCTTTGTTGTTAACACAGCGTTTCGGCTGATATAACCTTCAGCCTTCATCAGCCAACAGGCATATGACATAGTGGTTAAAAGCACAGGCTACTAACCCCAAGATTCCGAGTTCGATTCCAAACAGTGACCTGATTAATAATAATAACAACAACTTCAAAAAATACCTTAGAAATGAGAACCCAGGTTCGAAACTTCCCAAAGTCACCTGATGACGGCTGGAGGGTATATCATCTGAAACATTGTGTTATCGACAAACAAGATGAAGACAAAATCCATCAAAATGTAAATAATGTAAATAATGTTTGATAGTCACTTTTCATTGTCAAGTATTCTCTTTTTTCTTCTCTACTATGAAGTGTTTCATTCGAAGGTTTAACCCTTTAGTATGTCGAATGTAATGCTTATTTATTCACACTGTTTTTGAATTAATTATACATTATCTTGTAGCCTTGAAATTTTGATTATTTTCAGAATGACATTGTAGGGCAGTTGAGAGAGACCAGATCTCGTTAGGTTGGATGAAAACAGATAGAATATTTGTTAAAAGGTTAAACAGACACATACACACATGTGGACCTGCACAATGCACACCCCCCCCCACACACAAAGGGAGAGGAAGACAGGCAAATCTGGATTAAATGCACACAGTCTTGTGAGTCTTATACAAACACACATATTTACATGTATATAAGTATATATTGTTGCTATTAGGAAGGGCATCCAGTTGTAAAACCCTTGCCAAAACAGACAGCAAAGCTTGGTGCAGTCTTCTGCCTAGTCAGCCTCTGTGAAACCATTCAATCCATGCCAGTATGGAAAACAGACATTAAATGAGGATGAGAAGGTGGATAACAACGATGATATATATCAATCTTTCAATTTTTATATCTAACTTGCTTTAAGAGAGAATCTCATACAGACATTTAATGCTTAAAAGTACAAAGAATCAATGGCAAATGAAAAACTACCCAGTACCAGTGGTAGAACTTCAAAATCACATGATTTCAGCTTGTCTGCTTCTCATCAGAAGCAATCTAACTACAATCACTGCTACTGGTAAAATCTTCTTTCTTTGATATTATAGAAAAACAGTAACTAATCAGGTACTAATACTGCAAATAGCTGGCAGGCTATATATACATATATATATATATATATATATATATATATAAAGTTAATCCAAACAAGAAAGCATAAAAATCACAGCACGAGGACGTGGAACAATATAGTATTATTGGACGCGAAAGAAAGAAGGAGGGTTTAACATTTCGAGCGAAGCTCTTCGTCGGAAACGTAGGAGAAGGAAAGATCCAGAGAAGGGAAGACAGAGGAAAAAAATCGCCAACGGTACACACGCGGTCACATTTTGAATATATATATATATTATATATATATATATATATATATTATATATATATATTCAAAATGCTCAGCCATTTTTTATATATATATATATCTATATATTATTGCTCAGTCATTTTATATATATATATGTATATATATATGTCAAATGAGCAGTGAAATTGTTTCACATTATAGAATCAGTGGTAAAATTAGCAAACAATTGAAATGAACCCATGAGGTCAAATTGAATTGGATTCTTTCTGCTGTTTAAAAGACATATTCTGTATCACAATTTTGGCTTTCTGATATTCTACACAAATATATAAAGCATATGAAAAATAATACACACCACATAAAGAAGTAATCGTCCATACATAGACACATATATGCACACTTCCATACACACCTATGTGCACACACACACACACATAAATATACGTGTGGGTGGGCATGATTTCATGAGTATATATATATTTATATATATATATACATACACCCATTTACACACTTGTGTATTTATTAAGGAAACTATAAATTAAACTAAATGTAGGCTTATGAGAATTGTACAAACACTAACAACAAAAAAAGACCACAAACAAAATATTAAATTTCTGAAATATAAACTAAAATAAATGCAAAAAAAAGGACAAGCTTGTAAACATGATTTGAAATATACACACATCAATGCATTCTTGCCAGCTATACCTCAATTTATACATGACTATAAATATTTGTGCATGTTTATAAATATGTATGTATGCCCCCATTATACATGTGTGCGTTGCTATATATATATATATACATATATGTGCGTGTATATATACATATATATACATATATATATATATATTATATATATATATTACACATTCATATTATATATATACATATATATATATATATATATTACACATTCATATATATATACATATAATATATATATATATTACACATCATATATATATATTACACATTCATATATATATATATTACACATTCATATATATATATATATTATATATAGAGATATATGTATGTATGTATTATATATGTATGCTTGTGTGTATGCGTGTATCTGCATGTGTTTATATATATGTATTTGTCTATGTACCTACATATACATACATCTATACATGAAAATACATATAAATATATGAATACATATACATATGTAATAGGAAATGAATAAATGATAATATTCATGTAATGCATATATGTATATGTGTATATACATATACATGTATAGGTGTGTGTGTGTGTATACATATGTATATATATATATATATGTATATATATAAACACATACATACACACACACGTGTGTGTGTGTGTGTATATATGCATGTGTATGCAGCTTTTTTTTACAGTATGAAATCAAAAAAGCAGCTGTAGATTCATGCCTTTGAACCGAAGTTGCATCTGCAAACATATGGAAGAGTAAATTGAAAAATAAAAATTGTTGACATCTATGAAATTCTTTCAGACCACATAGGCAAAGATACTCAGAAAACCTGCCGAGCATATATTTACATAATCATGTGTTATATTCAGTCAACTATCATGGTAAAAAACAGAAAAAAAAACATAAGAAAACATGAATAAAAACAAAAAAACCCCAGAATAGGGTGTGCAATGGATGTTGTTTGTGTGAGAATATATATAATAATACTGAATTCTGTATTAATATACATGCATACATATATATATATATACATATACATATATATACATATACATACATACATACATGTACACACATACATAATCAATTGATTTCTGAGAAAGCCATCAACATGCAAGGACATTTCTTGTAGTAATTGAAGAGATGAATACCAATCAGGCTGGAGGGATAATGGTGTAAAAATTCAAAATGAAAATTAACCAGCATATACATACATTATGTATGTGTGTGTGTGTGCGTGAGTGTGTGTATGCGTGCATATATGAAATTGCTTATTTATCTATGCATGCATATGTATATATAAATGGAAATATATTGTTTGTGTGCATGTGTGTGTGTGTATATAATGCATATAGATACGAAAATGTGTATGTATGTATATATGTATATATATGTGTATATATGTATATATGTACATATATGTATATATATGTACATATATGTATATATATGTATATATGTACATGTATGTATATATATATATTTATATAAGTATATGTATGTGTGTACATGTGTATATATATGTGTATAACTAGATTTATATATATATATATGTGTGTGTGTGTGTCTATATATGTATATATATATATAGATATATAAACATATATATAATGCATGTATGTCTATAGATATGAAAATGTGCATACATCCATAATGCATCCATACATATGTACATATATATATATATATTAATGCATATATATTTTTATGTGTGTCCATATATTGGTGAAGAGATAAAAATGTATTTCATACACATGTGTGAATGTGTGTGTGTATGCATGCATGTATTATATATATATATATATATATATATATATATATATATATTATATATATATATATATGTATACCACTGCCATACTCTTCTCATCCCAAAATTAGTGCCCACCCCATTATTCTGTTACTCTCTCCTTCACCACCCTTCGCAACAATAATTCTGTGCCTATCATCTTATTACATTTCCACATCTGCTTACCTTGAATCATTTCACACTGTTCCTTCTATTCTCTCTCACTTATAGTGTCCACATTATGCCCTTAGCCTTACAAGCCATGAGTTTGTCTTCACTAATTCATGTGCTATGAAACATCATTTTGTTCACACTGTTAAGTGATTAGAGGTAAGCAGAGCTTCCACATGTTGAAACCATACCAAGGAATGCTGCACTCCTCTGTATCCTATCCTGCTGAACTGCGCAACATTTGCCAGCATTGACACCAGACATTATATCATAATGATGTTATTAGTAATGTTATATAATATATATATATATATATATATTATATATATATATATACATCATATGACATACATACATATATATATATATATATATATATTCTTTTACTTGTTTCAATCATTTGACTGCAGCCATGATGGAGCACCACCTTTAGTCAAACAAATCGACCCCAAAACTTATTCTTTGTTAGCCTAGTACTTATTCTATTGGTGTCTTTTGCTGAACTGCTAAGTTACGGGGACGTAAACACACCAGCATCTGTTGTCAAGTGATGTTGGGGGGACAAACACACGCATGCATATATATATATATATATATATATATATATGCAAAATAGTGGTTTTGTCTCTAATAATATTTTATGTATATATATATATAATATATATTATATATATATATATATACACAACAGGCTTCTTTCAGTTTATGTCCACTCTCAAGGCTTTGGTTGGCCTGAGGCTATAGTAGAAGACACTTGCCCAGGGTGCCACATAATGGGACTAAACCCAGAATCATGTGGTTGGTAAGCAAGTTACTTACCACACAGACACTCCTATGCCTTTATATATATATAATATATATATATATATATATTATATATATATATATATATATATTTATACTTACTTGGAAATGGATGCATGGCGTTCAATCAAATAATAATATAAATAATATATACATGCATACACACAAATATACACATGCATATGTGGGTACAGGATGTCACCAACAGTAAACATGAAATGCGAAAACAAATTACTTCAATAGGCAAACAATGAGAGAATCAAATGGAAAACAGGACAAGTAACATAAAGAACAACCCTTCATCAGTTGTCGGCTGTCTATCTACTCCTCATTTCGAGCAATATGTGTGTGTATATATATATATGCATATATATATACACACACACATACATATATATATATATGTATATCATTATCATCATATAATGACCATGTCCCATGATGACATGCATGGTTTTGGACTGTTTGACAAGGTTCTAATGTGTCACAAGATTGTACTGCACTCCAGTATCTGCCTTGCTATTGTGTCTGTGGCTGGATGTCAATACGAGAAATAATTATATAGTAAGAGTCTAGCACCTGTGCTTGTGGCACGTAAAAAGCACCCACTACACTCACAGAGTGGTCGGCGTTAGGAAGGGCATCCAGCCGTAGAAACATTGCTAGATCAGACTGGACCTGGTGCAGCCTTCTGGCTTCCCAGACCCCAGTTGAACCATCCAACCCATGCTAGCATGGGAAGCGGACGCTAAACGAAGATGATGATGACGATAAGAGTGTATATGTGTGTGTGTGTGTGTATACCACAAGCTCTCATGCTCACCCACTCTTACACACATGCACACACACACACACAGTATTAGATGTTTTGGTATCCAGAAGGCTCCAAAGGCAGCTAAGGCTATGTAAGTGCCATGGAAGAACCACTGTTAAGCTCCAAGTTCAGTACTAGCATGAGTGAGGTGTCTAAGGCAGGTCGTGTGTGAGTGTGTATATGTTAAATAAAATAAGATAACAAGGCCAAGGCAATTTGCTATTCCTTGGACATTTATAAATGTCCTAGGAATATCAAATTGCCATGGCCTTGTTATTTTATTTAACACACACACACATATAAAGATTATGGTATATTATATATATGTGTATGTATAAATTACAAACAACTGTCACAAGTAAATATATCTGTAACATGAATCATGATTTTGCTAATTGTTTTAAGTGCTTAAAATGTTTTGTTCAGATACTGACATCCTCTCAGTTTTAATAACAATATTTTGACCCAGTACTAAGGTGGTCAGCTGGCAGAAACGTTAGCACACTGGGTGAAATGCTTACCGGTATTTTGTCTGTCTTTACATTCTGAGTTCAAATTCCGCCACGGTCAACTTTGCCTTTCATCCTTTTGGGGTCGATAAATTAAGTATCAGTTGCGTACTGGGATCGATCTCATCGATTGGCACCCTTCCCCAAAATTTTGGGTCTTGTGCCTTGAGTAGAAAAGAATATTTTGAACCAGTACTTTCAAAATTAAATGCTTGGTGCTTTTCTCCTTCTTACTTACATAGCAAATAAGTGTTTTTATATGTATGTATGAATGTACATTTATGTGTTTGTGAGACAGATTGTTGTTTAAGATTCTGTCAGCCCAAATTGAACAAACCCATATTCAAAGCAGGTAGGTTTTAAATGTGTTTAGGTTGCTAAACTGCTGGTCTTCTATAAACAACCTTACTCAAACTCGTGCCTTGGAGGGGAGCTTTCTAGGTGCAATCCCATGGTTATTCATGACTGAAAGGAATCTTAGCCTTTTATTTGATCTGAGGCCATGTGTTGAAACTAAAGTGATTGTAGAGTGGATGACATTTATTAATTTCAAGGAAGTACAAAACTCTAATCTCCTTCAAAGAAGGCTCATCTGACTTCAGTGCACCTGCTGTAGCAATCCAGTTACTTTCTGAAGGCATCATGGAAGTCCTTGAATGTAAAGGTGTCTTGGACCCTTGTCTCAGCCTTCATCTTCTCAGTGTCCTCAAAATGACTGTCTTCAAGGTTCTCTTTCAGTTTGGAGAACAAGTAAAAGTGCTAGGAAGGGGACCAGTTGTAAAAACCTTGTCAGTGCAGCTCTTTGGCTCACCAGTTCCTGTGACAATAGGGAAAAAAAAGGGGATACTAGATGATGATGATAATAATGATGATGAGGAGGAGGAGGATGAAAAAGCTTTTCTAAAACAGAAGTAGCTATGTTGTATGTATATGCATATTATTCACTGATGTATATCAGTGGTAGATCTAATCATCTGGTTTAAAAAATAATAATAATCATAAATAAGCAAAATAAAATAAATAAATAAATAAATAAAAGAGACAGTGCATTGCTTTTCAGAGGAAGTTCCTGTTTGAAAAGAGTTCAACAGCAAATTATAGCCTCTCACTTGTCATTCGCATCATCAGAAATGCAGTGAACCAGCGATTGAATTGTTGGAAGCCTGTAATGCGCATTGCTATTATACACCAATCATGATTTAAAATTCAAAAAATAAATAAATAAATAAATAAATAACTGTTCTTTCTTACATTCTATTTGTCTTGACAATCTTTACTGTGTATCTCATATTCAAATAATATTATACGTAAAATGTATATCAGAAAGTATTGTATCGTATCGAAAAATGATAACATAACTCTCTTCCAATAAAAAAAATAAGTAAAATTAAGTGTAACACAGAAGTTTTAAGAAGCAAAGAGAGGAAGAAGATTTGAAATGAAAATCTAAAGTAGTCTTTTTTTTTTGTGAAGTACAATAAATAGTATTGTAATATGATAGAAGAGGAAAAACGCTTTAAGTATAATGTGGAATGTTTATGAAGCAAAGACAGACACAGAAGAGGAAAAAGATGAAAAATAAATATAAATATAGAATATTATTTATGAAATAGAACGATTATGATGTAGATAGATAAGTAAAGTAGATAGATGGATAAATGAATAGATAGTTGGACAGAGAGATAGATGGATAAACGGATAGATGAATAGATCAATACATAGATAAACAATCAGACAGAAAGCGAGATGGATAGATAATTTGATAAACGATAAATAGATGGGTAGAGGATAGATATATAGATGGATAGACAGATAGGTAGATGGATGAATGGATAGATAGGTAGATAAATGAATAGATAGTGGGACAGAGAAATAGAAGGATAGAGAGATAGATAGAGGGATAGATCAATACATAGACAAACAGGCAGAAAGACTGATGGATAGATAAATAAATAAATGATAAATAGATGGGTAGAGGAGTAGATACATGGATAGGTAGATGGAGAAATGGATAGATAAACAGACAGACAGACAAATAGGTAGATAGATATGTATACAGATAGGTAGATAGATAGATAGATAGTGTTTTGGAATTTCACTGGGATATAAAAGAATTATTTTTAACTGCATATCTTAATGAAGAAATCCTTGTCACAAAATTAAAAAACCTGACTTGTGTATGTGAACATGGTTCTTCTGTGATTTCCAAATTCCCCAAAGAATGTTTCACTCAGAACAAAAGGATTTATGGCATTAGTTTGTAAAATATAGGAGATTCACTTGTAGAATACATTATAACATTATACTTTGAAACATAGACCAAGCAGAAACAATAGATAGTTGTATAAAGATGTGCTGGGACTTGCAATGCAAGATAGTTTAAGCAAAATAGAACTACAGGTATGGTCATAAGATTAAAAAAACCTTTCTGCAGCAGCATGAACGTGGGTTCAATACAACAGCATGTTGCATATAATAGCCTCAGTATTCATATATATGTATTATTATTATTATTACTATTATTATAATTTAGGGTATCTAAGAGATACTGCCACGCTGGAAATAGCAGCCAAAATCTGACTCTAAAACCACATTAAATGTTCATACAGCACCAGGAGAGAAGACAAAAATGCGAAACAAACTAGCTGTATGAACATTTAATGTGATTTTAGAGTCAGATTTTGGCTGCTATTTCCAGTGTGGTGGTATCTCTTAGATACCCTAAATTATAATTTTAATAATAATTATTATCTTTGAAGGTTTTTATTTCCATACTGGCCACTTGATAAGATTGATATTTAAATTAACGATCTTATCCTTATATATATATTTTCTAACATCTAGTGTCTCAGCGCACTCTTCAAGCACTGCCCACATGGCATAAAAAACTAAAAACAGGATTACAGGAAAAAGGGAGAAAAGATGAGAAAGAAGTAGATATAAAAGGTAGAAGGTTGAAAAACCAGAAAACAAAAGAGAAAACTGAAAGAAGCAAAAGGTGGGAAATAAGAGATAGTTTCCCTTTGACCATTAAATATAAGGCTGAAAAGATAGTGGTTTAGAATCTGAAGTACAGTTGCTCAGACCAGAGAGTGTGTTACTTTTCAATTCGTCTATAGGAACTTACCCACATGCTTATAACCACTGAAAATTTCAGATCTAGAATTCAGCAGTGTGCTTGAGTTCTTAGATCTGAAAAGGGTATGAGATTTTTTCAGCTATCCATAACAATGTTGTCTATAAATCAGGAATATGCACTTGTATATCTGTCAATGGAGTGGGTATATTAATCAAAGTGTGCAAAATTATATAGCATAATAGTATTATATATCTACTATTGGATATATAATAATGGTTACATAATACTGTATACTTCAATTAATATACATATTTTTGCCTATTTACCAAGAAATGATAAATTACAAACCGCAATCCAAAAATCACAAATGTAGTATGTTAACTATTGTTTAATACAGTATAACCTAAAGGCTCTAAATCATCATTATGCAGACTTTCACAAAAAAATATCACCAAATGCACTATGTAAAATGGTTGGAATTAAGAAGAGAAGCTAATAGTCTAAATGTGACATACAAGGGAGACACGAATCTTGAGTAGGAGAGCAGTAATGCCAAATGAAATCTCATTTGGACAATGAAAACTCATTTAATCCACTCCATCCCTGTGGGGTGAAGTTAAAATAATAGACAGAGAACACCACTGGAAAATACGAAAACTAAAAGAAGCAGCACATATGCTAGGACACGACAACCTCCTAAGCAGATCAAGTGCAGATATGAGTAGTGTATGGGAACCGGTATTAAGAAAGGATAGGAAAATGTTAGATTTATAAGCCCTTAAATTGCCATAATTGCCCATGGGTATATGGCATAGTGGTTAAGAGCATGGGCTACTAACCCCAAGATTCCGAGTTTGATTCTAGGCAGTGACCTGAATGATAATAATAATGATAACATCGAAAAATACCTTAGGAATGAGAACCCAGGCTCGAAATTTTTCCAAGACACCTGATGAAGGCTGGAGGGTATATCAGCCAAAATGTTGTGTTAACAACAAACAAGATGAGTACAAATATCCATCAAATGTAAATAATGTAAATAATTCTTCATCTCTTAAATATAGAACTGTATAAAATGAATATTATACAAAGGTCATGGTTGGAATGTTTTTGATCATAAGTATGCTTAGTTGTGGTTGACTTTAGGTTAAATAACAATGTGTACAACTAAGAATTATGTTAAAATTATGGAGTTTACTCCACAGTTGTTGTTATGTAACCCCAGGTCAGTCCCACTTGGACAAACCTATTATAAAAAATAAAATCTAGGCATGATTACCACAGCTGTTTCTAATGGCATTGCACATTTAGGACTAAATTTTTCAATTTGTCCCTTTCAATGAAGGTTGTTGATTGCAATTTACCTGCTATTTCTAGCAAATTTAGAGTCAACATTATGCCAGGTTTTAACATAGAGAAAGAAATTATAATTTATGACTAGCAATTTTTTTGTTTTGTCCTTCCAATGTTTACACCTTGATTTAAATAAATAAATGAACGTTTTTTTCTATATTTTGTGCGTCTTTTGAAGTCATCTACAACTCATAATACCATATAAAAAATGTTTTTTAAATATTGATCAATCAGTTTTAATTGGGTGATTATTTTTTGTTTTATTTTTGTTATTTTTTCTTAAGAAAAGGAAAATAGCAATTATTCCTTTCAATTAAATTTCGAAGTAGAATTTCATTTTTTCCTTTTTTTCCTTTTTTCGTTTTGTTAATCACAAAGAAAGGTGGTCTGTTATTAAAAGACTGAGGAATTGATTACTAGGAACCAAAACCAGGTAAAAACAATTGCTAAAAATAAAGAGTTTTGAAAAAAAAAAAGAAGGAAACGATGGATTTGTGTTGCTTGAACTAGGTCAAAGAAAATGTGCTCCATTTAATAGATGTATGTCCCTTTGGGACAATCAGAAAGAACATGAGAAAATGGAAAAAAAATTGTAAACTAATTTGTTTTTTACGAGTAAGAAATAATAATGAAAGTGAGAACAGAAAAATGAAACATAAAAAATGCAATTTTTTTCTGCCTATTGGTGACAACTGTCATTGATTGAAAAATAGTTTATCAATCTTGGCATAAATATTATGGAAGAGATGTATGTCACTGTCTTCGTTGTCATTGTCGTTATTCTCGTCATCATTGTTGTTGTCATAATTCTCACCATCATCATCATGTTAAAATTATTTTTTCCTTTCATGGAGTAGATGGAATTCATGGAGGCAGATTTTCTATGGCCTGATGCCCTTCCTATTACACCTTCTTCCTTACCAAGGTAATATTACCTCATAAGGCGGCAAGCTGACAGAATCGGTGGCACGCTGGGTGATATGCTTAGCGGTATTTCGTCTGCCATTACGTTCTGAGTTCAAATTCTGCCGAGGTCGACTTTGCCTTTCATCCTTTCGGGGTCAATAAATTAAGTACCGATTATGCACTGGGGTCGATGTAATCGATTTAATACCTTTGTTTATCCTTGTTTGTCCTCTCTGTGTTTAGCCCCTTGTGGGTAGTAAAGAAACAGGTAATATTACCTCAATGGCCAGGCATATCTTTACAGGAGATTGGAAATAAAGGTTAGCAGTTGTATGATGGTGATGCTTGTTTTACAGCAGTTACACAATGCCAAGGCAAGGAGATACACATGCACACACAAATCCATGCTCACATACACACACACACATAAATACACACATAGAATGAGCTTCTTTCCATATCCATCTTTCAGACCCACTCACGAGGCTTTGGTCAGTCTGGGCCTATAATAGAAAAACTTGCCAAAGGTGCCACACAGTAGGACTGAACCAAAAATCTGGTGGTTGAAAAGTAAACACTATAATGCAAACATTTAAGACACACAATAATGCCAGCATGTCTTAAAATAATTTTCTGGGAGTAAGTGTTATATTTGTCTCATGTTAAGAAGTTAGTTATCTGCAAAGCTTCTATTACTATATCCAAAATAGATGCAGCAGTGCAGTTTCCCTATGTACTTCACTCTGAGAATATATACTATTCTGGGAGCACATGACTAAAACTCCTCAGGTTCACTGTCTACTCCAAAAATTCTAGTCATCATTTTATTAGTCCCAGAGGTAATATTTATTCTCACTTAAAAGTGGATGTTCTCTCTTTACCTCTCAGTATTAATATTACCTTTATCGCTAATACATATTTATTAGTCCCAGTTCAGCTCTGAGCTATCAGACTTATGCAGTGACCAGTTCAATTTTTTATTAGACATAGTGTAACTAGGACAACATTCTCCCCATGCATCTTATTTCCTTTTTATTAATGCCAGATGTGGCTTGAGAATAATATTACACCTTTTTTTTAGTAGCAGGTTGAGTGACACTATAGAAGAAAATCCTCTGTGATCAGGTGATCTTATAAGAATTACCTCCTTTGCTGGTATATATATTTTTTTAGATTTGTATCCTTTTGTTATCATCTTTCTGCTGTAATACACTGCCATTCTTTCAATTAATTTGGAAATAATAAAAAATTTAGTAAAATAATATTGTCATTATTTAGTTGGTTTTTAGAACATGAATTAACAAATTTTGATGGCAGATTTTAATTTAGATTATCTCAAAACCAGTAATTTGTATTATAAAACTAAAGGTAGTCTCAGTTGGTTTGACATCAAAAGAGATAAACACCTCTTAGAAAGAGCTTTTGTTTGCCAGTTATCTTGGATAATCAAACTGCTATCATTATTACAGAGATCATTATGGTGGTGAGCTGGCAGAATTTTTAGCATGCTGAGCAAAATGTTTAGTGGCATTTCATCCATCCTTACATTCTGGGTTCAAATTCCACCAAGGTCGACTCTGTCTTTCATCCTTTTGGTGTTAACAAAATAAGCTCCAGTGAAACACTGGGGTCAATTGTAATCAACTAGTCACCTCTCACCAAAATTTCAGGCCTTGTGGCCGTCTGTAGAAAGGATCATTACGAAGATCATAGTGTTTACTGCTTTTCACATAATTGTCATTCATGTTGTTGTCATTTATGTTGTTTCACCCTAGTTCAGTTCTGAGTAGCCACACATTGTATTTAGGATATCAAATGTTCCATAGATATTTTTTTTTCCATATCTATGTTGTTGATACTCATAATCAGTCTCATTACATTCCTTCTGTTTATTCTGAAACCCTTCAGTCTTGCCAGTTAACTTTAATATGTTTCACTGATGAGGTCTAAAAGGACAGAAACACATATATTACTTTAACAAATTGGCTGTCAAAACCAAACCAAAATAAAAACTAAAGCTCGCACTCATAAATGAGTATGATCTGGTAGCCTACACCATGCTTTTGCTAATTGTTTTTACATATTTATGTTGCCACAAAGTAACATAAATGCACTCTCAGCATCCCCACTGACTGAATTTTTTACTCTTTTACTTGTTTCAGTCATTTGACTGTGGCCATGCTGGAGCACCGCCTTTAGTCAAGCAAATCGACCCCAGGACTTATTCTTCGTAAGCCTAGTACTTATTCTATTGGTCTCTTTTGCCAAACCACTAAGTTACAGGTACGTAAACACACCAGCATCTGTTGTCAAGCGATGTTGGGGGGACAAACACACAAACACACACACACATACACACATATATATATATATATATATATATATATATATATATATATATAAACGATGGGCTTCTTTCAGTTTCTGTCTACCAAATCCACTCACAAGGCTTTGGTAGGCCCAAGGCTATAGTAGAAGACACTTGCCCAAGGTGCCATGCAGTGGACTAGTGGAAGATCAAGGATGGGACAGCTGAAGATAAAGAGGGCTGCACTAGAAGCTTGCTGGTACTCATTTTCAGCTGAGTTCAAGGGTATATATTATCACCTGGATCTGCTAGGCTACATACCTTCAAAAACCAGATACAGCAAGGGCTATAGTAAAAGATACTTGCCCAAGGTGCCATGCAATGGGACTGAACTCAGAACTCAAGCATATCTTTGTGAAGCTTCTCCACAGTGCAACCCTTCCTGTACCTATATCTGTATGCTGGAATTCAGCTTATTGGATTAAATTCCTTTGTGTTTAAGTCCTACTGAGTCAGTTTTGTTCCTCATCCTGTCAAGGTTGATAAATAATGCATCAGTCCAAGATAGCAAATGTTTAGCAGTATCTATTCCATCTTTAACTGTTTGGATTCCAAATCCTATTGCAGTGAAATAACTACCTCCAGGTGGACTATCTTATATCTTTTACTTGTTTCAATCATTAGACTGTGGCCATGCCAGAGCACTGCTTTAAAGAATTTTAGTCAAAGAAATCTACACCAGTACTTATTTTAATTTTCATTTTTCATGCCTATTCTATCAGTCACTTTTGCTTAACTGCTAAGTTATGGTTACATAAATACACCAACGCTGGTTGTCAAACAGAGGCACATTGAACACCACCCTCATATACATACATACTTATATCATTTAATATACATAGTATTTAAAAGAGAGCTATTAATAGTTTAATGCCCTACAGATAATAATCTAGCAGATTTATATTGCATGCCATGTGCCTCCAAGCAATCCTTCAAGCTCAGTGCATGCCATTAGACCTATTTGAAAACCATGACACTGGTCTATGAGAAAACATCAGGAAAAAAGCTAGAAGAAGGAAGATGAGAAGATATATACATGGTGGGCTTCTTTTAGTTTCCATCTACCAAAACTACTCACAAGGCTTTGGTTGGCCCAAGGCCAGAGTATAAGAGTCATGTCCAAGGTATCACACAGTAGGACTAAACCTGGAACCATGTGGTTGGGAGGTAAACTTTTTACCACACAGCTACACCTGCACTTATAATATATATATATATATATATATATATATATATATATATTTTTATTGTAATACAATTTTTCTGAATTTTCAGATTTTTCTATATGCTAGGCTACTGGTTTTAAATTGATGTTAATTAAATTAGTATTCAATTTATCACCCTCATTATTTAAATTTATATATATACATATATATATATATGTATGTATATATGTACGTATATGTATATATGTATGTATATATATGTGTATGTATATATATATATGTATGTATATATATGTGTATGTATATATATATATGTATGTATATATGTGTATGTATATATATATATATATATGTATGTATGTATATATATATGTGTGTGTGTGTGTATATACATACACACACACACACACACACACACATATATATATAAGGCCCAAACTCAAGACTTAATTTCGTACTGAAAAATGACAATTATAGAAACTACACAGTTGACAACTATGATGATGAATGCATTAGCTCACTTGAGTTATTTCCCTTCCCTCATTTTAAAAAAATTTCTTCTTGTTTTTATTTTTGTTTTTGTTAGTTATATACAAAAAATGTGCTAACTACTTTGAGACAGTCTGTCTTTTTTTGCAACTCAACTATTTAGTAAAAAAAGAAAAAAGAAAAAAATAGCCGAAAAGATTGATGACTTTTGACTTGGCGTAGAGCCAATTCTGGTACAAGGAAAGTTTGTTTAATCGACTTCATCAAATATATAACTGGCACTTATTTTATCGACCCTTCAATGTTTAATTGCAGTGGCTGCTGAAACGAAAGTAAACACTCCACCACTGCTTGTCTTGCTCACTGCACTCTATCCCTCTAGTTGTACTTGTTTGGCAAGTAGAATTAGTATTTTATTTTCAGTTGCATGAATATAGTATTAGTTTGTGTGCTCGCAAGCCTATGTTTGTTTAAATGTACCTGTGTGTGTGTGTGTATGTATATGTCTGTGATTATGTGTTGAATAATTATCAAATAAATAAAAAAAAAAATTATAGTAATTATAATAATAAGCGCAGGAGTGGCTGTGTGGTAAGTAGCTTGCTAACCAACCACATGGTTCCGGGTTCAGTCCCACTGTGTGGCATCTTGGGCAAGTGTCTCCTGCTATAGCCCCGAGCTGACTAATGCCTTGTGAGTAGATTTGGTAGATGGAAACTGAAAGAATCCTGTCGTATATATGTATATATATTTATAAGTGTGAGTCTGTCTTTGTCCCCCTAGCATTGCTTGACAACCAATGCTGGTGTGTTTACGTCTCCGTCACTTAGCGGTTCGGCAAAAGAGACCGATAGAATAAGTACTGGGCTTACAAAGAATAAGTCCCGGGGTCGATTTGCTCGACTAAAGGTGGTGCTCTAGCATGGCCGCAGTCAAATGACTGAAACAAATAAAAGAGTAAAGAGTATAATCTTTTGAAGTTTATGATAATATTAGTTAGTCGTTCTAATATGCTTCATCTAATGCAAGGTCTTTTTATTTTGCTCTTGCATTTGGCTCCTGAGTTTACAATAGCACCACCATCCAATATTCCAATTTAAGAATTTGAAAGCACATTCAGCTTGTAATGTATTAATTATTAAGCAAACTTTGGCTAAAACAACCATATGAATACATTTCTACACTGATTAACAGGTTATTTGACTATTGATGTACTTTTTATTAGACATACATACAAATGGTATGTACATACATATATACATATGTGTTTGTGTGTGAGTGTGTGTGTATTTGTTGCGGTTTTTTTTTTTCGTTTTCGTTTTAGTACTCTGCTCTGGTGTCGGATAACAAATTGAAATTTGGTTCTAACATTTGTATTGAGAAAATCTGTAAAATAAGAAACAAATTTAAGGTTGTTTTGCAATTCAATTAGATACTTATTAAAATAACAATAATAATAATAATAATAATGATAATAATAATGAAGAAATAAAGGAAGTGAAATGAAATCAAATAAAAAGTGAAAACATTGATCATTTTAGATGTTTTTTTTTTATATTTGTTTGTCTGTTTGTTTGTTTTTTCTTTGGCAGATTAGGTTTTCTACAACTTTCAAACCAACTAATCAACCTAGAACTGATCAATTATTCAAAGTGGAGACTCAACACAATTTTATTGATACAAAAAAAAAAGAAAAAAAATTTAAAGCAGAAATGTTACATTCATTGTTTTACACATAAAAACAACATTTGACACAGAAAATATGGTTGTATATAATAAAAGAAAAATAAGTAAAAATACCTCTAAGATATTGTTCTAGTTGATATTGCTTAACCCTGGGTCAAGTCTTACTGAATAAATCTATGGAGAAATGCTGTTCCAGTCATGATGAGACTGTCCCAATTGTCATCTTATATACCTGGCAGAATCATTAGCATGCCAGGTGAAATTTTTAGGGGCATTTCGTCCATCTGCTTTCTGAGTTCAAATTCCATTGAGATAAACTTTGCCTTTCATCCTTTTGGGGTTGATAAAATATATACCAGCTGAGCACTGGGTAGGTGGGGGGTCTTAATGTAATCAACTAATCCCCTCCCTGGAAATTGCTGACCTTGTGCAAAAATTTGAGCACTGGGTGGGTGGGGGGTCTTAATGTAATCAACTAATCCCCTCCCTGGAAATTGCTGACCTTGTGCAAAAATTTGAAACCAGCATTTAAAGCTTCCTCCCTTTGCTTAATTAGTAGAGTGTGAACTGCTAAACTACACAGTCCTAATTCAGCCTTAATTGACCAGATCAATGATTGATGACAGCTGATGTTCTGAACATGACCATCCCTGTCTTTTATAACTGTGAGACCTATGTTGTTTTATGGGCCTTATTTTTATGAGGGTAAGATATGATTCCAGTGAATTTAGAACATTGTTTCTAAGACATCAAGCAACAATGTTTCTGCTTCCTGGTTGGTTTATTGTTGTAGTGACTGTTGTTGCTGAAGGGTAGCAATAATCAGTTTCTACAACCACATGCAAGCCCCTTTACAAATGAATTTCTATTCAGCTACTGAGAGCAAATCCCCTTAGTTGCTGTTTTCAAATTAAGCAACTGATCAAGATGGCAACCAGCATTAATTATGTGTTGCCTCTCAATTGTTTAGGAAACTAAATTTAATAGAAATGTCTTAATTGTATTCCTCCTATATATTGCTTCCTAATATCTTGAGAGGTTTGAATTAAACTCAGTACAAATTTGGAGATAATTAATTAAATTAATGCCATCAATTTAAATATTAAATAGGTTGTTATTGTTGTTCAGCCTCAAATTAGTCCTAATCAAGCAAGCTTCTCATCAAAGGCATTCCGATTATGACCAACCCATCCTTTTTATTAGATTCACTCTTCCCTCATTATTTTGTGATTTGAACAAGATTTTGCTGCTATGTTTAGCATGTTCAGCAAATATGTAAAAACTACCTCATTGACCTTGGCTCTCATTGAAAAAAAAATAAAAACAACTTGCAACCAAAGGTATCCTAAACATGCCCATCACATTTTATTTTCAACCCCAGAATGTATAGTACTACATTATCCTATTTAATCTTATATATATAACCTCTTTTGTAAGATAGTTAATTGTGATTTGAGGAAGATATGATTGCTGTTTATGGCAGTCAAATTTATTTATAGTAGATTAAGCAAATCACAGGGTTTCCCTTGTTTCAATTTAAACAGGTAACTTTACAAGACTACTCAAAAATATAGTTTTGTCTACCTTAACTTGAAGTGTATCCCAAAAAAAGAAAATGAAAGAAGGTTACATTTGCTGCAATTCAATGTAACCAATATTTAAAAGTGGAACTTAGTTCTGCCTTACTGCAGATTCAATTAAATGCATCATAATGCAGTTTGCATTAGGAATATTGTTGTTGACACTGTGTGGCTCAACATCTACCTTCACTGAATAGACATAAGATCTTACATCTTTAGCTATCAACATCTTAGCCTTTTTTTCTGTGGTTGCTTATCTTGAACTATGTTATCTTATATGTACCTTTCTCTTTACAAAATAATCAGCTTGAAGTTTTAAAGAAGATTTGATTTGACTACTGTTTCTAGCAAACTGAAGTATCACATAGGAGGACATTCATTGGCATGTAGTGAGCCATCATTTTTTTTTCTCTCCAAAATCATCGTGAGAACTGAACTATATATTGTAAACTAGTGGGAATGTTCAGAGACTACCGTGTTATCATTCAGGATTCAGTTTGGAACTTGATGAAGAAACTGAATCTCTGAGCAGAATTATGAACAAGAACATACTCCTAAATATTTGAAGACTGTATTAGATCATGAATGTCTCATGAATAAAACATGATTTTTCTGAATAATATTCATTGATAGAGAACAGGTATCTGTCATATATGTAAATGTTGGTCAAATAATGCTATCTTCCAATGATGCTTTAGCGTGTGAACATCACTCCTTATTACCATTTTTCATTCCAGGTGTTCTTTCATCCAGGATAAAAGGATGACAAAAAATCCTTACCTGACAGGATATAACTAGAAACTGGTTGATAAGGCAGAATTAGAAGAGTGGCACACAATACTTTCATAAATTCTTTGCATCCTTATGTTTTGAATTTGAATCCATCCTACTGAAATTAACTTATTTCTCACTCTTGATAAAATAAGTACTAGTTAAAAACTGGAGTCAGTTTAATCAAGCAAGTACCCTCCCATGAAATATGTTTGGCTTGCTATCTAAGTTAGAAATTAGTATTAGGATATATATGTGTAGGAGTGGCTGTGTGGTAAGTAGCTTGCTAACCAACCACATTGTTCCGGGTTCAGTCCCACTGCGTGGCATCTTGGGCAAGTGTCTTCTGCTATAGTCCCGGGCCGACCAATGCCTTGTGAGTGGATTTGGTAGACGGAAACTGAAAGAAGCCTGTCGTATATATGTATATATATATATATGTGTGTGTGTGTGTGTGTGTGTTTGTGCTTGTCCCCCTAGCATTGCTTGACAACCGATGCTGGTGTGTTTATGTCCCCGTTACTTAGCGGTTCGGCAAAAGAGACCGATAGAATAAGTACTAAAGGCGGTGCTCCAGCATGGCCGCAGTCAAATGACTGAAACAAGTAAAAGAGTAAAAGAGTAAAAGAGATGAACCAACTTCACAGCAGGAGGTGCAGATGAGGGCAGCTGCATCGAACTCTCTCATGCACCAAATGGCAATTGCTAAAAAGCATTCGTGAAGTAAAATCATGTAGCAACACCAAATGGCAGTGCCCCAGCATGGCCACAGCTTGTGAGCTGAAACTAGATAAAAATAAAAAATTAAAATAAATAAATAGAATAGACTGCTAATGATAGTATATGTCTGTCAAATACTGAATTAGAATGGAAGTTAAAACAACATGCATTTTGAGAATTTATGCCATAAGATATGGTTTTATGTTAATATTAATAGGAAGAATATTAAAATTATAAAGTAAATATGATTCCAAATGACAGGATTATTTTTCTCATCTTGATATCAATTTTTCTGTGCTAGCTTAAATTGGAAAAATGTGCAGTACATTTTATGTGCCTATATTGACATAGCAGCTAATAGTTTCACCATAGCTGGTCCTTCTAAGCTGTAACATCAAGAAAGCAAATTTTTTTTTTCCATCATTGTTATCTCAGCCATCAAAGGATAAAAGTAGATTAGAACTGTTTGCTTGAAGAGCCACTTACAGTGAGACATGTAGTTGTAATTTCAATGAAGAATAAGCCAATTGTTGAATAAAAATATCAGATTCTTTACTGCTTGTTATCTGATGCTTAGCATTTTCAGAACTAACCTCACCACCTAACACTTTGGTTTCTTTCGTCTATTATAATAAGCACCTTTTATTCTGAATGCCTCATCCATTCCTATTACAGCTTTATATCAATGCAAACAAATTCCCGAACACTTCAGGCAACACTTTTAATACAACCAGCTATTGTTGTTATTGATTAGCCCAGGGTAAGTCGTGATCCATCACACTTATGATCAAAGTTATTCCAGCTATCATTACTCTACTTCTTTCTTTTATCAGGCATAATTTATCTGGGGCAGTATATCTCAGCCTCTCTTAGTATTCCTCCCTCTTTAATCAATCGTGCATCAGGATTTCTCTTGACAAATATATAAGAGAAATGTAGCTTTGTATACATCACTATTTATTACATAACATTAGCAGTATTATGTGAATTCGACATTAGCATCTTAAAATTCACGTTACGAAAAATATATCTAACAAAAGCAATACAAATAATTGTAAAGAATTTTTCAGTCTTAAAGCAGTTTTCTCACTTGAGTCTCCAAATTTTCTCTTGCAATCCTGAAAGTTTCCCAGTTGAGGAATTGCATATCTAGTGCTACATTATCCTATATATAGTTCTCTTTTTTCTAAGATGATAGGATGAAATTTGCAAATCTAGCAGGCTGAGTGACGACATCAAAGCTCTTTTATTGGCTCGAGGATTACCATAGTTTGGCACAATGGTGACTTGTATCATTATTGATGTGTAATCCCTAATCTTCTTGGAATCGCTTACTTTCACTTTCACAATTGCTTATACATAGTGCTTCTTATGAATTGACTGTGCATGTCCAGGGGATTTAATCTACTAATTCTCTCGCCATCTACTGCATATTTTCAATACTCATCATTCTTTCTAATAAATAAAGTGAAATAGTATTTTATAAAGAAATATTTGCTATTTTGAGGAATTTTCTTAAAATTCTCTTTAAACAAAATTGTACTTTTCAGCTGTAATATTTACAATGATCTCTTAAAGCAAACATATAAAAGTAAAATATGTTCAAATAACAAAAATGCTTGATTTGTAAAATATCTCGAAATAAATTTGAGTTAATAAACAAAAGTTTGATAAAACAAAAAAATTGAAGAACATAGAGAAAAAAAAACAGCAGATAAATATAATATAATATACAATAATGCACAATGATGAAAAATAACTCTCTCAAGAATCTCTATGTAAATTCCTGCTGGGAAAAAAATATTTAATGTTTATCTTAACTGTCACGAAAAGTGAGCTCTTCTCATATCCATCGTGTTCTACACTTTATAAAGTACATACTTTTTCAAAAGAGACATTCCACTGGTTACTGAACCAGACAATGAAAACAAAGCATATAAGAAAATGACATAAAATTTACTTAGAAAAGACAAATGAATTGCTATACTATGATATATTTTGTATGTTACATGAAGCTATTTCTGTAAATGTTGACAGAATTTAGACAACTGACAGTTACATTTTCAGATCTACTATAGATATTGATAGAAAGATTGGTCTTACTTTGGAAGAGGAAATCATAAAGTTTTAGTTCATCTTCCATGATTTTTACCTTTACTCTGAATGCTTTCTGTTGAGGGAAATAAAAACATATCTAAGCAAGCAATTAACGAATGTGAGTGGCTTTATAAAAGCCAAAAAACAAAATAAAACTGTGTATTATATACTCTCTCTTGCCTTTTTACTCATGCTTTCATACTATTTTTATTCCGATATTTTATTCTACCCCACCCACCTCTCTCTTTCTCTCTCCTCTTCTTATTTCTCTCCCTCTCTTCCTTCCCTATCTCTCTCCCTCTCTCTTTTCCACCTGTTGTCTTGTTTCACTTTATTTTATTATTCACATTTGCATACACCACACACACATACATACATACAAGCAAGCAAACAAAATGTAGAATATCATCTTTTACATTCTCTTTCTCCTAGTCATCATCATTGTCAACGTCAACATATTCTTCGTACCGACAAGTCTTTCTCATCATCATCATCATCACCACCACTGTCGGCAGTATACATTTTACATGCACTTATCCATGACAGCAAATATTAATCTGTTCATTTGTCTCTGACAGTAGAATATATAAATGTCAATCACTTATATGGCAGGTATTATTTGGAAATCATCTCATTCTTCACCACACTGGTGATTACGTAAGAGCTCTGTGCTTCAGCAGACTAGTTTACCAAGGTTAAAAATTAATGCTTGGTAAATGAACCGAACCTCTCACTACCTTAATTTATAGCTATTTTTATAGCATTTGTTCCAGCTCTTTACATTCTGTGTTCAAATATTGTTAAGGTCAGCTTCACCCTTCATCTTTTTGGGGGTTGATAAAATAAAGTACAAGTGAAGTACTGGGGCTAATGTACTCAATTAATCCCCTATATAAAAGAAAAACATAATGCTGGTCTTATGCTAAAATTTGAAACAGTTATTATTATTATTATTATTATTATTATTGTTGTTGAATTATTGACAAGGTGATGAGCTGGCAGAATCATTAGCATGCTGGGCAAAAATGCGCAGCAGCATTTCATCTTTCCTTATGTTCTGAGTTCAAATCCTGCCAAACTCAACTTTGCCTTTCACCCTTTCGGGATTGGTGAAATAAGAACCAGTTATGCACTAGGGCTGATGTAATTGACTACTCCACCCCTCTCCTGATGACCCCAAGTGTACGGGGTCATCAGGAGAGAATGCTTGCCGTTTAGGGGCCTACCTCTCAATAGTATCATTGCACACTAGCCCCACTCACTGATATGAGCCCCCCCCCCCCCACTGCTAGATCAACTGGCTATCAAATAAAGCTCAATATTCTCCTAGCCACTGCTCATCATCTCTTTTTAACTAAATCTAGAGGCTAGTCTTTTCCATTGTAATTTGGATATCATTCGTGGTGGTATTTACTTTACGATGAGTTAGACCTAATGATAACAACAGTCGCATCACACCGTGTCCAACAAATCCTTACATCCGACCTCAGATGGAAAATGCTCTGCTTTCCAGCCTGCATCTTCACATTCCATGAGAAGGTTTACATAATGGTCAATCTTTCGAACCCAAGCAGCGTCCTTGTTATCTTCACGAGGAACCTTTAACTCAAATAGATTCACCACATTACTTCTTTCACACCAGATTATAATGTCCAGTTTTTCATAACTGTGATGAGAAAGAGCCCTTGGCACCCTGATAAATCTGCAGCCACCTCCCAATAGCTGTTCCACTTTGCATCATTCACAGGATTATTATTGTTATGAGAATAGTACCGTATCATCCTTTGAGTACCCTATCATCCTAGTAGTTGTAGGGGTACTCAAAGCACTAATAACCAACTTTGAGAAATAAGTCAAAGAAACTAGAATTGACATGAGAGTAGAGCAAGCCAAAAAAACTGCTCTGCTGGGAACAGCTAGGATTTTGTGATTGGTATTTGGATGTTGACTCTCTCCCACAATAATTAACAACCAAGTATCAAAACTTATAATGTGCAGAGAGAGACCTTGTAAAACCTCTAACAACAGGCTGCTGTCCGCTCTCACAGAATCAACAGGCGCAGACAAGAACATTCTGGGAAGTAAAACAACAACAATAATAATAATAATCCTTTCTAATATAGGCACAAGGCCTGGAATTTGTAGTGAGGGGAGTGGTTGATCACCTCGACACCAGTACTTGACTGGTACTTAATTTATCGACCCCAAGAGGATGTAAGGTAAAGTTGACCCCAGTGGAATTTGAACTCTGAATGTAGCAACAGATGAAATATTGCTAAGCATTTTGACTGGTATGCTAACAATTCTGCCAATTTGCCATCTTAATAATAATAATAATCATTATTATTATTGTTATTATTATTATGTTTTCAAATATTCAAAAAAATTTTGAGCTTAAACATTACAATATTAAATTTTTTTTAAATTTAGAAATGCTTCAAAGATAAAAATAAATACCAATGGAAATAGTGTATGACCTAATCCATTAGATCCTTTCCTTTATCTGTTAAAACATATCAAATCTATCAAATATGTTGATAAAATAATGTAGTATTACAAAGAATTCCTGAGAAGTTTTTCTCTTATAAATTTTTTTTTCTTTTCGTATTTTTTACTTCCATATGTAACCTTTATGGTTTTAGATGAACAAAATTCCAACTTCAGTGATGTCTGCAAAAACAATACATCAACTAAATTTGCTCTAACATGTAATTTCTTTTAAAGTCATTTTCCATCTTTCTTTCTGTGAGATTTTTTTTTGTTTTTGTATTTAAAATCCAGATAAAGAAAAAATAAAATACCATTTTAAAAAAGAAGAAATAGAAAAAAAATCTAATATGAGATTTTATATTTTACATTTGTCTTGTGTAGATTTAAATGTAACCCAAATATACTTCAAGAAAAGTGAAATTAAAATAGAAAATAAAACTTATGTATGATGTAATATGGAAATATTTTTATTGCACAGAGGTTAAATTTTAAATCTAATATAGTTAGAAATGTGCTTTTGATTGATGAATTTAGGACAAATTCAATATATTTAAGAATTTTCTTAAAATATACATATATTTTAAAGATATCTCAAGCTTTAATACAGCTATACTTAACCTTTTAAAAAGTTGATCTTACTTTTGAGCTGCAGAAAAACAAAACAGCAAAAAGAAAATGACAAGAAATTATAAAATTAAATCAAAGGTATTTCAAATGAGCCTGCAAGTTCAAGAAGTCAAAAAGATTATCAAGCTTCAAGAAAATGAAAAAAACTGTTATATATACATAAAAACAAGGCTATAAACATATTTAAAACCTACAAGTTTACACATATGATGGAGCTTATAGTTCCAAATAATATAAGTGTTGTTTGAGAAGAATTGCCAAGAATGTGGATATGTCAGTTTGACATTTCTGATTAACTACATTGAATATTCTAAAGTTGCTTCTATTCTTAACTTCCCAACATCTATTTTTTACTTCAATTTCAAAGAAAAGAAACTATTCATTATATTTATATTACATCATATTGTTATTCTTGTGGAGAAGTTTGATCTTTAAAATTAACTTTTGATATCAGTTCCCTTTCTTGTAATTTCAAACTGGGTAGAAAAAAAATTTGGTACTCATTGATGTTATTGATATATATATATATGTGTGTAGTACAGAATTTATAGAATAAATGGCAATGATCTGGATTCAATAATTTACAATTTCCAGATTTAAATTATCATCAAGTCACAACAGTTCTGGTTGTTTTTGCTTCTTGGTTTCACCAATTTTAATTGACTTTCTTCAGTTAAAGAATACTTTTGAATATTTCATGAATAAGAAGCATAACATGAATTTAAAGAATCCTGAAACTGAAAGTACAAACCAGTAATAATAAGCAAGTTAAATATCATGATTAAAATGTAAATTTACCTAAAATGCTTTTTAATAGGGTGAAACTACCTGATGATGAGCTATATCCCAATCAGCCCACTTTTCACAAAGGTTGGCCATGAATGGTAGAAGACCAAAAGGCAGCAGAAGGAGAAAATTAATAATGTTCTAAGTTGTTGTAACCCATGAACACTTTCAATCTATATTTGGAACATTTACATTTCACGTGTTTTTATGTTGTTAATTGTTATATGATGGAAAAAGCATAATGAGCATGCTTTCCTTATTTATCTACTTTTATAATTAAATCAAGGGGTAATTGTTCTTAATTAATATATTTCAAATTTTCCATTCATAATTAAGTTACATGTGTAATTTTAAAGCTAATAAATAATATACAGGGGCTGGACAAAATAATGGAAACACCTTAAAATTTTAAACAAATTTATTTTAATATGGGGTAGGACCACATTTGGCTGTAATTACAGCTTGAATTCTACATGGTATGGTCTCGTACAAAGTTTGAAGTATTTCCAAAGGAATTTTTGTCCATTCTTCAGCTAAGACTGTCTTCAGTTCTTTTAGTGATGATGATGGAGGATATCGACTCCTTATTTGTTTTTCTGAAATGCACCATAAATGTTCAATAATATTAAGATCTGGGGACTGTGGTTGCCAGATAATATGTTCAACTTCACTAAAATGTTCCTCATGCCATTCAGTAACAAATTTAGCTGTGTGAATCGACCAGGATAAATTATGTATGTATGCATGCATACAAGTGTGTGTATGCATGTATGTATGTGTATGTGTGTGCATATGTTTATATGCATGTGTGTACTTTAGTATGTATGTATTCTGCATATTCATGTGTTTGTGTGTTCAGGTTTATGTGCTTTTATGTGTGTGTGTTTGCATGCATATGTATAAGTGTACCTCTGTCTCCTTGTATGTGCATGTCTGAGTGTGTGTGTGTGTGTGTGTATGGCTTTTTGGGACTATGTACTGTGTATGTATGAATGAGTATCTCCTTACGTGTGGATGTGTGTCTCCATGTGTGTCCTTGTGTGAAGTGTGTGTGTACATAGTCATGTTTCAATCTTCATTTGCATATGTGTGTGCATTTGTGCTTGCCTCTTCATCTTATCTATGAACCTATCTGTCTGTATGTCTATCTGTTTACATTCATATCCATTTGCCTACACATATATGCATACATACACACACATCTATATAACAGCCCACTAACTATTCTACCTGTATATAATCTGTGGGTATGGGGGTATGATTACCTACTACGTATATTTCCTATTTATTTCCAGGGATGTTGGGAATGTTATATATATATATACATATATATATATATATATATATATATATATATATATATATTGGCATACTAAGTTCAGTTTTTTCCTATTTTTAAAAGCAAGTCTAACCCATGCCAGTATGGACCACGGACATTTGTCTAATGATGATAATGATGATGAAAGACAGACACACACACACACACATACATTCATAAAATATGTATAAAAATATAAATATTCTTGTAAAGATGTATGAATGCATATATCTATGTGTGTGTTTGTGGGTGTGTGCAAGTATGTATATATATATATATATATATATATATATATATATACACACATATGTATATGTATGTATGTATATATATACACACATAAATGTATGTATATATACATACATATATATATAGACATATATATATATATATGTATATATATATATATGTATAAAAATATATATATATGTGTATATATGTGTGAGTGTCTATGTGTGTGTATGTTTATATATATATATATATATATATATATATATAACCCGTGCTAGCGCAGAAAACGGACGTTAAACGATGATGATGATGATACACATATATGTGTGAGTGTCTGTGTGTGTGTATGTTTATATATATATATATTATATATATATATATATATATATATATATATATATATATATATGTATATATATACAGCCTTGTTACATGTAATCTTTAGAAAATTAGTTTCATCATTGGACAGACAGCGTAGTATTTCTTCATTTTTAGATTCACTAATCCCTGCTGAAATTTACAATGGAGTATGCTTCCTTAGAATAACCTAAAAGGAAAGCTGATTTCCCTTGGGATGTTTATTTGTATTCACTTATTTCAGATATACATAAACACACACACACACACTCACACACACACACTCACACACATATATATATGCATATATATATATATATATATATATATATACATAAGCATATGATATATATATATTATATATATATATACATATGCATATGATCATATATATATATATAGAGAGAGAGAGAGAGATACATATTTATATATATATAGAGAGATATATAGATATATGTATATATATATATATATATATATATATATATATATATATATATATATATATATAGATACACATATATACTTATACATACATATACACACATATATATAATTATACATATGTATGTACACATGCACACATCTATACATATATGTATATACACATATTCTTATATACAATTATACATACACACACATATATAATTATACATTCACACACACAAACATGTACATGCATACAAACATACTAGCATTAGTATTATTTCTGCTACTCTGTATATGGATGCACACCATGTTGCATACTAAGATAGAATTCGTTTTTACTGTTGTTGTTTCCTCTCTCCTGTCCATTTGTTCATCTATTTTAAGTCATTCCATTATCAATCAGATTACCATCCAAGCTAATTGCATGAATGTGTCTAAGAATTGCATAACCTCCTTGTAGTAGTAGTAGTATTAGTAGTAGTAGTCTTATTGATTGAGAATAGCTGTGTGAATAAGTTTATTGAAGTACACCAGCTCATAAATAAATGATCAGCTCAAATTCACTGCGGGTTGTCTTTGTTGTTGTTGTTGTTGTTGTAATTATTGTTACTGCTGTAGTTTAGCCACAGGTCATCTTTGATCGAGTAGACACAACATGAGTCATTGTCATTCCATTTTTGACCATCCCTTATTACTTGAAGTGCACTGTGTATATTGAATGTACTCTTTTCTATTTAAGACAGCAAACAGCAGGGGCTTTGACTTCAGATAAATTTAGCTGCTATTTCTTGCAGATCAAATTTTGATGCTACTTCTGTTTGCTTGAAATAAGCACTACCCTTATCCCTTATTTCTACCCATTTTAGCTTAGTCCTATTTGTGGTTATGTTTGTTGTTTAGGCCCAGCAAAACTGTGATAAATAGATTTATGATAGAATGGGCTACATCCTTAACTCATGATATTCATTGGTACAGTGCACCCATAGCCACCTTATTGAATGTGTCCTTTCTCTAAGATTATCTCCTGATTTGCAAGAGATTTAACTGCTGTTTCAAACAAATCTTACTTTTAGGGAGTGTATGTATGGTTATTGTGTCTTTAATGCAAAAAAATATATATATATAATAATAATAATAATATGGTGTAATTTATGATATATTTGGCTGCTATTTCTTATAGAGGTTCTCTCATAATTAAGAGAGTGACAGATTGACTGAGAAACATTAGAGCCTCAGACAAAATGCTTTGCAGCAATTATAATTGTTAATATAGTTGTGAGTTCAAAACATCATCATCATCATCATCGTTTAACATTTGGTCACCATGCTGGCATTGGTTGGACAGTTTGACATGGAACTGGCTATCAGGGAGTTGTCTGGACCTCAACTTTCTGTTGTGACATGGTTTATATAGATGGATGCCCTTCCTAATGACAGCCACTTAAGAGAGTGTGCTTGGTGTTTTTATGTGACACCAGTATGGTTGCATTAATGCAGCACCGGCATATATATATATATATATCATCATCATCGTCATTGTTTAGCGTCCGCTTTCCATGCTAGCATGGGTTGGACGGTTCAGCTGGGGTCTGGGAAGCCAGAAGGCTGCACCAGGCTCAGTCTGATCTGGCAGTGTTTCTACGGCTGGATGCCCTTCCTAACGCCAACCACTCCGTGAGTGTAGTGGGTGCTTTTTACATGCCACCGGCACAGGTGTCAGATGAGGCTGGCAAAGGCCACGATTGGATGGTGCTTTTTACGGGCCACTGACACGAGGCCAGTCGGGGCGGCGCTGGCAACAGCCACGTTCGAATGGTTCTCTTATGTACCACCGGCACTGGTATCACAGCTGCAATTTCCATTGATGTTGATCAATTTCGATTTTCACTTGCCTCAACAGGTATATAATATATATATATATATGCTACTGGAAGATAGTATAAATGCTGGTTGGAGAACAGTTCACTTTCTTGTAGAAGTTGGGTGCATGGGTTTTACTGGGACCAGACTGAGACAGTGACAGCTATCAATTAGTGTCCAGCATCAAGCAAGCAAACACCATCTTGAAGGAGATTCAGGCAGCAGTTGTGAGGGCCATGCATTGGATATGACTGTAAAGAGATGATGAAACCTGGCTGAATAGGTGATGGTCCCAAAATTAACTTGAGGTCAAATACTAGTCAGTTGAAACAGTAAATAGAGCTTTACATCAGTGATGTTGGGGGTGGAGTCATTGAGAGGAAGGCCCCGAACAATGTGCCCTCTGTCTTGATGATCCCTGTAACCTTCCGAAATCTGCTATGTGGAGTTTTTGACTGACTGTTTTTGCACTGGCAAGCTTCATCCAAATCTGTAGCAATTATAGCACCTACTTCAATGTGCTGTGGTCTTACAAGATTGAAAATTTTTAGTTATAGATCCATCATAAAATTAGGGAAGGAATACAAATCCAAAATTATTAGGCTGGAAGAATTCCTTTTGAATTAGTCGAATGGTTATTCAAATCATCTTCAAAAGTATTTATCAGTATTTTATTCTATTGAACAAAATAGAGATATTTGATTGAAAATGTATATTTCCATTTATCTTCAATCAAAGAATAGATAAAAATTATTTCGAAACTCTTTGAAACTTGAAAGCAAAGAAAATCTATAATAACAGGCAAATAAGTAATAAAAAATGTCTCTTTGATGTAATAAATGTTGTATTAAGGAAAAATGTCACTGTTATTTCATTTGTAAACATTATGTATCTAACAGTTCACACAAGGTATATTACTGGCTAAATCTTCTTGGCTAATTTAAAGATTTTATCAAGCTTTAAAGTTAGGTGTCTTGTCAATCAGACAAATACACACACCAATATATATAACGCATACATATATGTGTATGTGTGTGTGCACGTACTTATATGTATATATATATATATGTGTATCTATCTATCTATCTATCTATATATATATATATATATATATATATATATACCCAAATTGTGAAGTCAGTTACGTAATAATATGAAATTAGTTACCCTATAGTAAGAATTCAAATAAAGTAGACCCAAAAAGGGCTTTAATGCATTCCCAGGGTATATAGAACATAGGAGGAAATACTAATAAGTTATGTATACTAAAATCGTGAAGCATGTTATGTAATAACAGGCTAATCAGATATGAGATAATAACAAGTCAAAATAAATAACTCTGAAAATAGCTTTTGTGCATTCCCAGAAAATATTACCCTCAGGGGCACTAGTGTTGATGTGTTCGTGAATATGTCACTAACCGAAATAAGTGGATCCATTGTTCAGGAAAATACTATTTACTTGTTTTAGGGTTGTACTGGAGAAATTGTAAAAATAACTCTAACAGTTCTAATGCTAAGAAATAATCATTCTGTGGTCCAACCATTAAAATGAGTACATGATAATTTTTATAGGCAATCAGGACTAGGCTAATGCACATACATACACATGCGTGCACACACACACACACACACTAAATGATTGAACAATTGTCATTAAGCTTGTTTAATTTATATATTTGTTCACCTATTCCTTTCCTATACACACACACACACACATATGTATATATATATACATACATATATATATACATTCAAAATGTGACCGCATGTGTACCGTTGGCGATTTTTTTTCCTCTGTCTTCCCTTCTCTGGATCTTTCCTTCTCCTATGTTTCCGACGAAGAGCTTCGCTCGAAACATTAAACCCTCCTTCTTTCCTGAGCGTCCAATAATACTATATTTGTTCCACGTCCTCGTGTTGTTATGTTTTTTGTGCTTTCTTGTTTGGATTAACCATATATATATCTACATGTGTACATATATATACATATATACACACACATGCATATATATATGTTGTTTTATTCTTTTACTTGTTTCAGTCATTTGATTGCAACCATGCTGGAGCACTGACTTGGAGCATTTTTGTCGAATAATTTGACCCCAGGACTTATTTTTAAGCCTAGTACTTATTATATTAATTCCTTTGGTGAACCATTAAGTTACAGGGACATAAGCACACCAACACCGGTTGTCAAGCAATAATGGGGAGACAAACAGAGACACAAAGACACACACACATAAATATATATATATATATATATATATATATATATATATACACACACACATACACAATGGGCTTCTTTCAATTTCCGTCTACCAAATACACTTACAATGCTTTGATTGGCCTTAGGCTATAGCAGGAGATACTTACCCAGGGTGCTACACAGTGGAACTGAACCTGGAACCATCTGGTTTGGAAGCAAGCTTCTTACCACATAGCTACGTCTGCACCTCTGCAAGATATAGGCTTGGGCAAAGATTTCGTGGAAGACTAGCTGTTGCCCATGTACATAAGTCTTCCCAATTCTTGCCACAGATGCAGTTCTAGGGTAAATCTCAATAATCATTACAGACGATACAGTTCCTTGGCAGGATGTGAGCTCATGGTACAGGGAGTTGGAGCAAATACTGCAAGATATTTTCTCCAGTTTCAGTTTACTGTTTATCTACCAGATATTACAAAACATAGAAAAGGCACAGAGAGAGGGAGAAGGAGAGAGAGATTAATAAAATCTTTAATGCCGCTTTATTCTAATAAGCTAAGGAAGCCCACTTAACCAATGACTGCATTTTTTTTTTTTTTGAGGAAATATTTTTCAGTCATTGCTTTCAGTAAATGTTTATACAGTGATACAGTGGCCTTCCTGCTTATGTATAACATAAACATGAATTTTAAGAATTAGTTTTTTATCAGATATTTTAATCCTTTATTAGTTTCAGTCACTCAGTTCCTTTACTAATATTCCTTTACTAGTTGCAGCCATGCTGGAGCACTGCCTTGAACAAATCTACCCAAGGACTTACTTTTCAACCCTAGTACTTATTCTATCAGTCCCTTTTGCTGAACCACTAAGTTAGGGGGACTTAAACAGACCAACTCTGGCTGTCAAGAGGTGATGGTGGGGGAGAAACACACACACGCACACACACACACATGCACGCACACACGCACACACACACACATGCGATGGGCTTCTTTCAGTTTCTGTCTACTATCACAGACACAAAGATACAAAAACACACAAACATATATGATGAGCTTCTTTCAGATTCCTTCTAGCAAATCCGCTCACAAGGTTTTTGTTGACTTGAGGCTATAGTAGAAGACACTTGCCCAATGAACCACACAGTGGTTGGGAAGCAAGCTTCTTACCACATAGCCACGCTGACTTTAAGGCCTTTTGAGAATTATACTGCAGCCTAATTTATGCTACAATCATAGAACGGGAGCCCCTGTTATACAGTAGCTTCCTGATCTCCATATTACAACAATGAACTAAGTCTCTATTGTATCTATTTACAGCTACATGGTCTGAAGTATTAGAAGTTTAATGTATTTACAAAGTACACAGTTTTAGTTCCGATCATTATCCAATGTGCATCATTGATTTCAGTTGGTAAGTCAACATTGCATTGGCTTGACTTACTGTGCATCTCCATCAGAAGAGTACGATAATCAATTATTTTCCTCATATTTTGATTAAAATAATTTAATAATATCGAGGGTAAAAATTATAATTTAACATAATTCTTCTTTATGAATAAATTTGAAATATTCAATGTAATTAAAAAAAAAAAAAAAATCAGAATTAAATTTATAAAAATTTGAATTTATGATATTTATTTAAAGATTTAATGCTTTTCGTATTCATGTTCTGGGTAAATCTTGTCAGCATCGTCTGAATAAATCTATACTCACTATAATCATTGTGCTTGCTGACAATATAATTCATCAATCAATGTTGTTGTGCTCTTGTTTGGTGCTACATCAGTTCTCATGAAGAATGCTGATCATCAAAGCAATCGAGCCATGACCATCCCATTTATTTTGTTGATTTTTATATTTTATTTGGTCATGCTTGCTTTATTTTTGAGATGGTTGGATGTGTATGAATAGAGATTCAGCTGTTATTTCTAGCAACCGATCAAGCAATTATATAAATCTACAACAGTCTCATTATCAGAGGGCATGTTAAACAAAGATAATTTACTTTTTATCTATTGTTTGTTTCAGTCATTGGACTGCAGCCATGCTGAGGCACCACCTTGAAGGGTTTTAGTCAAACAAATCAACCCCTGTGCTTTTATTTTTCAACCCTTGTGCATTCAGATTACTCTGTTAAATGTAATTCTTATTTATACAGATAGTTTTGAATTAATCATGCATTATATTGTCACTTCAAGATTTTGATGAAGTGATTGTTTATTTTTTGATGGACATTGCTGGGTAGGTGTGAGAGGCTAGATCTGGCCAATTTGAGCATGAAACCAGTAGAATATTTGGGCTGGATATGGTCAGGTAGTTATTTTTGGTCTCTTATGCCGAACTGCTAAATTACAGGGGTGTAAACACATAAACAAATACCAGTCAGCAAGAAATCAATGGTGGAGGACAGAAAGACAGACAGACACACACACACACACATATGCACACACAATGGGCTTCTTTCGGTTTCTGTCTACCAAATGCACTCACAAGTCTTTGGTTGACCCAGTGCTGTAGTAGAAGACACCTGCCTAAGGTGCAGAGGGCCTGAACCTGGAACTGTGCATTTGGGAAGCAAGTTTCAAAATATGTTCTTCTCTTTTACAAATGATAGGGAATTCATGGAAAGAGATTTAACTCTTCTACAGTAAATGGTATCAAACTAATCAAATCATTTAAGCATCTGATAGAAACTAATGCGTTATTGATTGTAACTCACTGCAATCTGAGTTCAAATCCTACCTGAATCAAATTTGCTTTTTGCACTTTGGGATTTAATCAAAGCGCTACTTTAATTTAAGAAACTTTTTGTATATAATTGTATATAATTGTTATCGCCATATTAATATGGCATTCTTATAGAGACTTAATAATTTTAATATTTCTATTTTTGTATATATATATATATATATATATGTGTGTGTGTGTGTGTGTGTGTGTGTGTGTGTGTTTGCACCCCACAATTGCTTGCCAACTGGTGTTAGTTTGTTAATGTGTTTATGTCCCTTAGTGACTCATTGCAATTTGAGTCCAAATCCTGCCTGGTTCAAATTTGCTTTCTGCACTTTTGGATTTAATTAAAGTACCATTCCAGTACTGGGATTGATTCTTCTTCCTTCCTCACTCCCTCCAACTCTTTCTCCCTCTTTTTGCAACCCCTTTCTTTGGATTGTTCCTATAATTCAAATATTCAGGTTTCTCATGTTGTGTGACACCAATTATAATCCCTTAGCATTCAGATTACTTTGTCAAATCTAATACTTATTTATTCCAATCTGGCTAGTTTGAACATAACACAGCTAGAATATTTTGGCTAAAGGGTTAAGGTATCTTCATTTGTTCAAGGCACCCCATAAGTTTCTTGTTTAATCATTGGTGTGAGAGGCTGGTATGAGAGATCAGATCAGATGTGAGAGGCTGGATCTGGTATGAGAGGCTGGATCTGGAGTGAGAGGCTGGATTTGGCATGGGAAGCCTGATCTGGTGTGAGAGGCTAGATCTGGCATGAGAGGCTGGATCTGGTGTTGGAGGCCAGATCTGGTCAGTTTGATCATAAAACAGGCAGACTGTTTGGGTCAAATATGGCCAGTCTAAATGCTAAAGGGATAAACCATAGAATTTTGTCCACTGATTCGACCTTAGATTGGCATGTATAGTACTCATACTTGCTTAATACTCCAACCATTTATGCACTAATTTCACAAGCCAGCAAGCAACCCAGTATGGTCAAACAAGCAAATGCTCATCATAGAGACCGATGAAGAATCCTCTGTTAGCCCTTGAGATTTCTGTATTCTTACTCTAATGTGAAATACAGAGTTTTCATACTCCATAAATATATAAATATATAACCATTTTCATAAATATATTAGTTATTAAAACAATTCAGAATTTTCCCAGTGAGTGTCTTTTAATATTTAACCTATTTATTATATTTCAATATAATTTTTGAAAAATGCTGCTATTTATGTAATCACATTTGAATTTTCAGTATTTGATTAATATTTTCAATGCAATATATTTATATTTATCTCTTTATTTTCTAAGTTAATTATGAATTGTTAAGATGAATGAGAAAATTCAACATGAATGATGCTTTAATGTGAAACATTTAATGAACAGACTTAAATTATTCAACTTTTGAATGTAGGTTTTATTTATTTAATTATGTATTTATTTATTTATTTATCTATTTTGATTTTTTTTACTGCATTTAACAAATCATGTAAGCTCTAGTTTCAGTTTTTCATTAATATTAGAAGCTAAAATCTCTATAGATGATGTGTACCTGTACACATACATACATACATACATATATATATATATGTATATATTTGTACACATAGATATAAATTCATATAATTATTTATGTATAAACATACATGTGTGTGTATGTGTGTATATATATGTGAGTGTGTTTATGTATGTGTGTGTGTGTGTATATATATATATATTTATATATATATGAATTATTTATTTTTATCTTCTTTCTTTTTTCTCCCCATTTTTCAAATGTTTATCCTTCAAAATATTTATAAAGTCAAAGAACCAGTCATGAAGAACAAATTGTTTGTATATTTTTCTGAATCAGTTTAAATTCTATCAGTATTTAAAATATTTAGTCAGCTGTAAGCTTCTTGTATTGATAAAAT
>NC_043000.1:48166414-48203914 GCF_006345805.1 Octopus sinensis
GGATTCCAAACAGGAAAACTGAATGCTACAGGGAAAAGATATTATTTGTAATTATTGACTATGTGGTGAGGTGTTTAGATTAATATCTATGCTTATTTGCACAATGAAAGATGGTGAAAAGAAACCGAAATATAACTTGAGCTATGGGAGTATAAGATCAAGAAAGTATTTATGATAAAACTTCTTTTTTTTTTTAATTACATTCAACTCAGATTTGATTATTATGAGAACAACGTTAATATCTTTCTTAGTATTATATTTGCTGGGAATTTGTATTCTTATAAGTTTTCTAGTTCTAGGCAACTGTGAAGAGTGTTTTGTACATTTTGATGCATGAGGTTTTATAAAATTGTACAAACTTCAACAACAGCACCAAGATTTACAATAAATTCCATTTCCAGTCGTGTTTATTAGAATTTTATAATTACAAAATCCTTCAAATTTTCATTCATTAATATTTTCTTTTCACTTCATTTCTTTCTTAGATGATCAACTTTTTCTTCTTTCTTTCTTTCTGTTGTTGTTGTTGTTGATATGCACAGAAATTCACGTGACATCTCAAAGATAGTTTCCCCATGAATTTTAATTAATATCTTCTTTGTAAAATTTTCCACAACTAAATTGTCAGGGGAATATTGCTGTAATGACCATAATTATCATTTCTTAAATACAACATTGATTTCAGTGTTTTTCTGCAAGAATACTGAACAATGTTTGCAGCATAACGATATGAGAATTCCGAGTCTCTAACTGTTTCCACAATTGTAAGCCAAACATTAATAATGCTGTTCAGGAATAGCTTTACATTAAGGAATGGTAATGATATGAATAATATTCAGAAATTGTACAGTGGGTATGGGTATTAACAATGCTATTACATAGCAGTGAAACAGATGCTATTTTTATCATTTAGAATGTCTCATTAATAACTCCATCTTTTCTAAATGAACAAAAATGCGAAAGGAAGACGCATGTGTAAGTCTATAAATGCATAATGAATATATTAGATGTAACTAGATTGGTAATACATTTTCTATACATCAACATTGTTATTCTGGTTGAATATGAAATCATACATGAACAAGCACGAAACAGTGAAAAATGATAAGGATGTTAGAAATGTTTTCTGCTTTGTTACTGTTTTGGTTATTAGTTTCTAATATATAGTTTTGCTAATCTAGTATTTATTACTTATTCATTTGCTAAGAAATTGAATAGCTTGTATTTATGTAAACAAAATACTTATGCATATGAGCATGTTAAAAACACAATCTCATGTACAAACAAGAATGTTCATTTTTAAAAAAATAAATATCTATATATATATATGAGTAATTTAATTTTCAAAAATTTATTTTTATAACCTTCAAAGTTTCTTCACAACATTTTCTTATTTTTGCCAACATTTATTGCTAATATTGGAAATTTAAAAAATTGAAAGTTGACTTTTGGAGAGAAAAAAAAATCATAGAATCTGTTTAAATCTATTTAAAAATTTTTGGAAATCATTTTTCACTAGTCCTAACTGCTAGTGTTCTTATAATGAATTCTCTAAAGAACTGAGTTAAGCAGCAAAGTAAATATATTCAATTTATTATTATTATCATTATTATTGTTCAGTAGTTTTATTTTTATAGCGTGCTTTCATTTCACTACCGAGCGCAGCTCTGTGTGCCTTAGGTATGTGCTGTGATTTGTTGTGATGCTCTGATGGTTATTGTATGGAAAGTGTTCTGCGTAGGATGTGTGCAGTGCCTAGTAGTGCAATTTTCTGTATGTTATATGTGTTTGTAAGTCCTGGTGTTTTTGTTATGTATTTGTCTGAATATTTTTTATCATGCCTAATGCATCTACTATGATAGGAATTGTTTCTGTTTTTAGATTCCACATTCTGGTTACCTCTATTTCCAGATCTTTGTATTTTGAAAGTTTCTCCATTTCTTTTAGAGACACGTTGTCATCTGCCGGTATTGATACATCAATTAGAAAGCATTTTTTTTCTTCATGATCATTATTATTATCATTATTATTATTATTGAGTTGGTGAGCCGGCAGAATCAGTAGCATGCTGAACAAAATACTTAGCAGCATTTTTTCCTTTGCATTCTAAGCTCAAATTCTGCCAAGGTCGACTTTACCTTTCATCCTATCAGGGCCAAAAAAAGAACAGTACCAGTTGAAAACACTGGTTGATCTAATCGACTTACTTCTACCCTTGAAATCGCAGGCCTTATGCCTAAATTTGAAAGTATCATCATCATCATCATCATCATTATGAGTTCTTGTTGTTGTTATTATTAAGGTGGTGAACTGGTAGAAGTGTTACTGTGCAAGGCAAAATACTTAGCTGTACACAGAGTTTGAATGCTGTCAAGGCTTACTTTGCCTTTCGTCCACTAATCAGCTCTGGCTAATCGTTGAGAGGGACGTTGGTGTTGCCTTGGTGGAGGTTTGCACTCTCTGAGTGCTCTTATTATTATTATTATTAGGTGGAGAGCTGGCAGAACCGTCAGCATGCTGGGCAAAATGCTTTGTGGTATTTCATCTATCTTTACATTCTGAGTTCGAATTTCGTTGAGGTTGACTTTGCTTTTCATCTTTTCAGGGTTGATAAATTAAATACCAGTTACACACTGGAGTCGATGTGATTGGCTCAGCCTCTGCCCAAAATTTTGTGCCTATTGTAGAAAGGATTATTATTATTATTATTAATTGCACTGAGGTCGACTTTGCCTTTCATCCTTGCAGGGTCGATAAATTAAGTACCAGTTGCGTACTGAGGTAGATCTAATTGACTGGCCCTGCTCCCCAAATTTCAGGCCTTGTGCCTAGATCAGAAAAGAAGGTGGCGAGCTGGCAGAAAGGTTAGCACACCGGGTAAAATGCTTAGCAGTATTTCGTCTGTCTTTACTTTCTGAGTTCAAATTCCGCCGAGGTTGACTTTGCCTTTCGTCCTTTCAAGGTCAATAAATCAAGTACCAGTTGCATACAGGGGCCTTCTCCACTAAAATTTCGGGCCTTGTGCCTAGAGTAGAAAAGGATATATTCGGCTGTACTGAAGTTGACTTTGCCGCTCATCCTTTTGGGGCCGATAAAACAAGTACAGATTGAATACCGGGGTTGATGGAATCAACTCATCCCCTCCCCAAAATGACTGCCCTTGTGGCAAAATTTGAAGCCATTATTGCTATTATCATTATTATTATCACTGAGCTGGTGAGCTAGCAGAATCAGTTGTTTATGTTTCAAGTTCAAATCTCACGAAAATCGCTTTTGTCTTTCACCCTCCTGGAGGTTGATATAGCAAAGAACTAGTCGAGCTCTGGCACCAAAGTAATCAACTTAGCCCCTCCTCTCAAAATTACTGACCTTGGACCAAAATTGGAAAGAATTATTTTTATTCAATTTCCTGCTGCACTTGTACCAGGGCAGCATGGTATATGCATTCATGTTGGTGTCACATAAAATGCACTCATCCTGTGGCATGTAAAAAAGTATCCAGCACACTCTGTAAAGTGGTTGGCATTTGGAAAGGTCATCACTCATAGAAACCATACCAAAAGAGACAATTGTAGTCTGGACAGCTTTATCAAACCATCCCACCCATACTAGCATGAAAAATGGACATTAAGAAATGATGATGATGATGATAATGGTGATAGTAGTAATAAAAGTCTTCCCTATAACATGTAGTAAAAGTATAGATAGGCGCAGGAGTGGCTGTGTGGTAAGTAGCTTGTTTACCAACCACATGGTTCTGGGTTCAGTCCCACTACGTGGCACCTTGGGCAAGTGTCTTCTACTATAGCTTCGGGCCGACCAAAGCCTTGTGAGTGGGTTTGGTAAACGGAAACTGAAAGAAGTCCATTGTATATATGTATATATATGTATGTGTGTGTATATGTTTGTATGTCTGTGTTTGTCCCCCCAACATCTCTTGATAACAGATGCTGGTGTGTTTACATACCCGTAACTTAGTGGTTCGGCAAAAGTGACCGATAGAATAAGTAATAAGCTTACAAAGAATAATTTCTGGGGTCGATTTGCTCAACTAAAGGTGGTGCTCCAGCATGGCCACAGTCAAATGACTGAAACAAGTAAAAAAAAAAAAGCAAAAGGAAAAGAAAAGATGCTAAAATAGAGCAGCCTTTGTATAAGTTGATATATAAATGTGTTTCTCAGTATGCATGAAAAGCATGTTGTATGTTGACTAGAAAGGGTATGGCCTGGTCAGCCTGTAATGACATGCATAAGATCTGGTCATCAAATCTAAGTAGAGACTTCAAACTTGAAATATTCAAAGCCACAGTCGAACCAATTCTACTATATGGCTCAGAAACCTGGACGTTATCAAAGAAGCTTGAGAGGCGGTTGGATGGAACCTACACTCGCCTCCTTATGAGAGCTCAAAATCTCTCATGGAAGCGCCATCCAACCAAAATGCAAATATATGGGAAACTACCACCTGTGTCATCTCTTGTGAAAGGTAGGAGAGTCCAGTTTGCTGGACATTGTTGTAGAGCTGAAAAAGAAGTAATTCTACTCTTCTCCTCTGGAAGCCATCTACTCGCAATACCAGAGGGCGTACACTCTCCTACCCTGATGTAATCTCCAGGGATACAGGCATCCAGCAACAGGACCTCCATAATGCCATGATGGACCATGGCCATCAAGTCATTTTAATTGTCAGGCATGATAATTTCCAATGTGTGGTTTCTCGTTTAAGAATTCGAGGTATAGCATGAAGGATATTTTGCTTCTCATTTCCAACAATCAAGTGAATGTAGAGAGACAAGATAAACAACATATTTCAATGAATGATTTCATATCAGGAATCTTGCACAACAATTGCAAAAATTATATATATATGCGTGTGTGTGTATGTGTGTGCATGCATGCATGTGTGTGTACATGCACGTGCATGTGTGTGTACATGCATGTGTACATATGCATATATATGTAAGTATATATGTATGTATACATATATACATACATTTATATATATATATTTATATAGTTATGTATATATCTTTATCTATGTATATATATATATATCAACAAATATATATATGTATGTCTATACATGTATGTATGTATAGGTATGTATGCATGTATATATGTATATATGTGCTTGTGTGTGCATATATATATATATATGATCATCATTTAATGGCCATTTTAGCAACATATTCAAGATTATTGTGCAGTGATTTATACAGATTAGTATTCTTAGCTTGGTTATCATCACAGCATTTTAGCTGGTGTGCCCTCTAGCCTTCTGTAAGTGCTTGTCATATTCAATAATATTCTTAGAGTTTTGAACTAAACCCTTCATTCAAGCCATTTTCTCATTCTATTGTCCATATCCAGGAAATTCTCATAGCTGTTATTTTCCTATTTGATACGAAACTTTTATGTTCTGTTTAAACCAGAGTGCAAATCTCACTCAGCTTGTGTCGCAACTTATGACCACCAGGTAAACTACAGCATATCATACTTGACATTTAATCAATGCTTATTTCGCTATGCTACACTCCTGGAAGACAACAGCGGTTAGAAAAGTGTGACTCTAACAATGGAGATAAGGATAATAATCCACATAAGTCCGTATAAATCCACCTCGCTTCATGGTTAAGAAGCTTGCTTAGAAAGTGCAAGGTTCTGAGATCAGTCCTGCTGAGCAGCACCTTAGACAAGTGTCTTCTACAACAGCTCTGATCCAACCAATGCCTTTTGAATGAATCTGGTCAATTAAAACAGTGTGGAATTCTGTCATATGTATATATATATGCACACACACACACATATATATATATATACTTACATACACACATATATATGTACATATATGTATATATATGCATATATATATATATATTTATATAGTTATGTATATATCTTATCTATGTATATATATATATATATATATATATATATATATTTATATAGTTATGTATATATCTTATCTATGTATATATATATGCACATACACACACACATATATATATATATGATCATCATTTAATGGCCATTTTAGCAACATATTCAAGATTATTGTGCAGTGATTTATACAGATTAGTATTCTTAGCTTGGTTATCATCACAGCATTTTAGCTGGTGTGCCCTCTAGCCTTCTGTAAGTGCTTGTCATATTCAATAATATTCTTAGAGTTTTGAACTAAACCCTTCATTCAAGCCATTTTCTCATTCTATTGTCCATATCCAGGAAATTCTCATAGCTGTTATTTTCCTATTTGATACGAAACTTTTATGTTCTGTTTAAACCAGAGTGCAAATCTCACTCAGCTTGTGTCGCAACTTATGACCACCAGGTAAACTACAGCATATCATACTTGACATTTAATCAATGCTTATTTCGCTATGCTACACTCCTGGAAGACAACAGCGGTTAGAAAAGTGTGACTCTAACAATGGAGATAAGGATAATAATCCACATAAGTCCGTATAAATCCACCTCGCTTCATGGTTAAGAAGCTTGCTTAGAAAGTGCAAGGTTCTGAGATCAGTCCTGCTGAGCAGCACCTTAGACAAGTGTCTTCTACAACAGCTCTGATCCAACCAATGCCTTTTGAATGAATCTGGTCAATTAAAACAGTGTGGAATTCTGTCATATGTATATATATATATATCAACAAATATATATATGTATGTCTATACATGTATGTATGTATAGGTATGTATGCATGTATATATGTATATATGTGCTTGTGTGTGCATATATATATATATTATGTGTGAGTACATATATATGTGTGTGTATATATGTATATCATTGTTTCAATGATTGCATGGGTAAGACAGAATTTGGTAAAGCAGATTTTCTTTACAGCTGAATGCCCTTCGTGTTGCTAACTTATCACTCGATGATAACTATCATGCAATGTCAAGTCAAGGAGACACAAAATCGCACACACACACAAACACAGATATATATATACATAAATATATATATATATATATATATATATTATATATATATATATATATATATGTATGTGTGAGTACATATATATGTGTGTGAGTACATATATATGTGTGTGAGTACATATATATGTGTGTGAGTACATATATATGTGTGTGAGTACATATATATGTGTGTGAGTACATATATATGTGTGTGAGTACATATATATGTGTGTGAGTACATATATATGTGTGTGAGTACATATATATGTGTGTGAGTACATATATATGTGTGTGAGTACATATATATGTGTGTGAGTACATATATATGTGTGTGAGTACATATATATGTGTGTGAGTACATATATATGTGTGTGAGTACATATATATGTGTGTGAGTACATATATATGTGTGTGAGTACATATATATGTGTGTGAGTACATATATATGTGTGTGAGTACATATATATGTGTGTGAGTACATATATATGTGTGTGAGTACATATATATGTGTGTGAGTACATATATATGTGTGTGAGTACATATATATGTGTGTGAGTACATATATATGTGTGTGAGTACATATATATGTGTGTGAGTACATATATATGTGTGTGAGTACATATATATGTGTGTGAGTACATATATATGTGTGTGAGTACATATATATGTATGTGTGAGTACATATATATGTGTGTGAGTACATATATATGTGTGTGTATATATGTATATCATTGTTTCAATGATTGCATGGGTAAGACAGAATTTGGTAAAGCAGATTTTCTTTACAGCTGAATGCCCTTCGTGTTGCTAACTTATCACTCGATGATAACTATCATGCAATGTCAAGTCAAGGAGACACAAAATCGCACACACACACAAACACAGATATATATATACATACATACATACATATATATATATATGTGTGTTCCTTTCAGCCATGCAGCTGATATATATATATATACATAAATATATATATATATACTTACATACACACATATATATACACATATATATATACACATATATATATATATATATGTATGTTTGTATATAATTATATATACCCAAAAATATCTTAAAATACTAATGAGTAAATTTATTCAATGAAATCGCTATTGGCGTAAAAAAAATTGGCTTTCTGACAACTTGGGAGTTGATCTCTCACGCAACTGCACGCTGGATGTTGTTAGGGGTGATGTCATGGTAATTGTCTGACAGCCATGACTGGGTTCTTCTGTTTGTGTGGTGTGGTGCTGAGACCTATTGCCAGACATTGGGTCTTCCAGTAGCCATCCTTTTGACCCAGGGCAGCACTACCTCCTCCCGACAATTGATGTATACCTCCATGTTGAGTCTGCGGCTGTCTGGTAAGATGAAAGGAGGCATAACGTCGTCATCACTAGTGATCACTCCAAACACCATGATGTTGACTGGATGTTTCTTTTTTAATAATCTTGGTACATGGCGTTAGATTGCAATGTCCTCAGATTGACACCCAAATACTCTGAAATGTTCATACTGGAGATTCCAGTGTGAATGCCAAACAGTAAAGCATGTCATTTCCAAATTTCTGGCACAGTGAATTACATTACGGTGCGGTTTTCTCACAGAGAGTGCCCAGCTGATCCTACTATACTGTGTAGTCAACAAAATCAAAAACAAACAATGCGCATGCATGAAGAAAAGATATAAAATGGTGACAATTTACCCTTCACACCCTGTATATATATATATATATATAATATTTTTGCTGGTGGCACGTTAAAAGTACTACCTGAACGTTCCAGTGCCCCATGACTGGCTACTGTATTAGTGGCACACAAAAAGCACTACCTGAATGTGATTGATACCTAGCCTGCTTGACTAGCTTCTGTGCTGGTGGCATGTAAAAAAGCACCCACTACACTATCAGTGTGGTTGGCATTAGGAAGGGCATCAAGCTGTAGAAACATTGCCAGATCAGATTGGAGATTGGTACAGCTGCAGGCTCTTCAGACCTCAGGAAAACTGTCCAACCCATGCCAGCATGGAAAACAGACACTACACGATGATGATGATGATAAATACACACACACACACACACACACACACATATATATATATATCTTAGCATTTAAATATATATATATATATATATGTATCTTAGCATTTAAATATATATATATTTATATGGATATATGATCAAGCACACACATATATACATGCACATGTGCAGAAATACATATATGCACACACTTAGACACACACACACACAGAAGACATACATGCATATATAACATTGCGCAAGCAAGTTGTTGCATCAAACTTCATTGCAAATAAGGCCTTGCAGGTGAATCATTTCATGTGAGCTTTAACATCTGTTTGTTCTTTCTTCATTGAAACTCATATATAAACTTAGTCTCAATTATGTTTTATTGAATATTGTTTCTCTATGTTAAATACTAAAATATAATCATAATGCAGTTCACTAGAAGCAATAATGCTGAATATCTAACTATACCTTCTCAAGAAATAATTGAATGACAAATTTCCTTTTGATAATGATACCTGTCTTAAAGCAGTAACTTTCCCCAAAAAGACATATGTTTATTCTCTTGCTAGAAAAACAAATGATGGAATAGACATGAGCATCTTTGCTATAAATATATTAACCCTTTTGTTACTTTATTTCTTATGAAATGCATTGCTTTTGTTTCAATTAATTTTGAAAACAAGGGAAAATTTGGAAAAATAATTTTATCATTAGTAAGCTGGTGTTTGGAATGTTAATTAGCATGCAATTTTGAAAGATTCCAATTTAGATCAATTGCAGATAATAAGTTTGTATCACAGAACCAAGGGTTGGCAACAAAAGGGTTATTAAATGAAAGACACTTGAATCTGAACAGGATGTTAATCTATGTTGCAGCTATATAAGCAGATAATGTAGGATTAAGCGTCATGCCCCAAAACAATTCTGAAATACCTGTTCTACTAAGAATTCCTGACTTATGTTACCATGTCTTCAATGTCAAGAGACAGACGTCAATGAAAGCATTAATGAATTATATATTGTTCACAGTAGTGAACTACCTCCTTTCCTTTAAAGTAATCTATATTACCTTAGGTGGACCCGTCTGTTGAGAATTAATTGCTTTTATCAGGAACAGGAACACATAACTATCAAGAAGATATAAGCAATTAATTCTTTGGCCATCTGTGACTTCCGATATCACATTTAATCTGTAATTAGTCGAAACTTGATGTCAGTAATTATCTCATACAAGGATGTTAATATGCAAAACATTATGAGTATAATCTTCAAACGATATTTTGTCACTTGGAAGAATTATTATACAGTAATAAAAATGAAACTAAAATCAAAACAACAAAAATAAACAATAATTTATTCAGTAATAAAAATATAAGCAGATTACAGTTCTTTTCTTAAGAACAGAACTCAACTTGATGAGCAAGATTTGAACTTATGAACGTTTGGTCTGTAATCTAGTGACCTTAACCTTACAGACATCATATTTTACATAATTCATGTAAAATACTTAAATACTTGAGATATTGATTTCTTTTTCATAAATACATGACAAACTCTTATAGAAGAAAAAGAATCAGATACTTGCTTTAATCTCAGTTTATTACAGGTATTTATTTTCATTGTGCTAGATGTATAAAACAAAAGGTAAATTAAAACAAAGGCAATTCCATCCATCCATTTTCTCTACCTACTATTCCAAGAATGGTCACTGTGGTAGCACCAACAGGCACCGCTTCCATTAGGTCCTGTCAGAAGCAGCTGTCATTAGACTTTGTGACTAGATTCCTAAGCATAACCAACTGAGACTGTAGATATTAGCTAACCATCACCTTCTTTGTCTCACCTTAGGTCACCTGTTGGTTAGCTTGGCTTAAAGAATCCATCTTGCAGTCAGTTCTTTCCTGTGACATTCTAATCATATATTCATAGTATTGGAGCTGTGACTAAAGATCATGTCAGAAAATGTAGCAGAGGAATACAGTTTAGTATGTCGTCACTTGGGATAATATTTCATCCATATTTCTGTTCTAATTAATCATTTCTTACATTGCTGGAGTCAGCTGAACCAATTAAAAATATCCACATGCTTAGTTTATTAATTTCAAACAGTGAAATAATTTTTATTCTGTGAGGAAGAAGAATGTTCCAATATTTCAAGACTATAAAAATGTTTACTGGTGTCAAATGATATGCACATTATGATTAATAGGTAAGATATCTCTCTCTCTCTTTCACTCTCTCTCTCTCTCTCTCTCTATATATATATATATATATATATATATATATATAGAAAGAGAGAGATCGATAGATAGATAGATATGTGTTTGTGTTTGTCCCCCTCCACCACTTGACAATCAGTGTTGGCTTGTTTGCATCCCCCGTCACTTAGCAGTTTGGCCAAAGAGACTGATAACATAAGTACCAAACTCATCAAACAAGTACTTGGGTTGGTTTGTTAGAATAAACCCTTCAAAGTGGTGCCCCAGCATGGCCAAAGTTCAATGATTGAAACAAGTGGGAGATAAAAGAATAAAGACTCAAATGCAGGTGTATATGACAACTTTCTAACCTCAAAAGTCATCCCTGAAACTGAGAGAGACATATTATGTTCGATTAACTCTGACCAAATGAAAAGAAACAGCTGGTCCCAGTGGAGATGGAACACTAAACAAAATTGATAACTATGTTATTATCTGAAGCTCTACAGCTTCTGCCAATTTAACTGCTTTCTGCTTCCATTCCACTAATTAATATATGCAACTACAATGAAAATATTTTATAGGAAAGGATATAAAACAATGTTATTTCTAACAATAGTTAAATTAATGGAAAGAACTAATTAATATAAATGGCATAAATCCAAACATCAACTTATTAAAATTTAAATCATTTGCAGACAACAGAAAATAAAGTTAATAAAATGTAATCTAAGCTAATAAGCTAATATTGCAACGACAAGAAATGGGAAATGAAGAATTATGTCTTAGATTTATTTTGAAATATAAATGAAAGCCAACAAAATACATCTGAAATCCATTTAAAATTCAATTTCCATAACTTTGTTATATGGTGATTAATAAAAAAAACTAACTACAAAATCACATATTGTTGCTTAGATTCATGAAAGATATGATGATGTTGAAAAACAATACAAATTTGAAATATTTCACTTCTTTCAAGTACTGTCTCATACATGAAGTAATCTTGAAGCAAATTAAGAATTCAGTTTGGTTCCAAATTTTGGAGGAAACTGTTTTATTTTTATTATATCTCTTGTTTCACCTGATATTTTATCATTTATACTGAATATTGAACATAGCCGAGATAGAAGAATACCAATATTTAAAAACATATATGTATGTATTTTATCATGGCTCTCCTGAGGTAGAAGGGTGGCATCCACTATCTTTTTGTATTGTTTCCAAGAATGATGTAAAAATAATCTGTTTACCTGCTCATCAAAACCTGGCTCAAGCCCTTACAATGAAGTGCACACTACAAAAGAAAACCAAGATTGAGACAGACTGCATAATATACAGACTGGAATATTCATGACATGGCCAGTTCTTACTTTCCTAGAGTACTCAACTGTTGTCTATATCCGTATGAGAAAGTTCACATATTGCAACAACCCATGTGTCACTTTATAATGAAACTGAACTGTCACACTGCTGCTATGTATGAAGTTTCTGTTAGTTACTCTTGTACTGGATCTAGGCATAAAGATAAACAATAGCTTGATAATCAAAAAGCACATATACATTCAATTTTTGTGAGACCTATTTAGTGTAATTTTTTCACACACGATATAATTTTGTTTTACCAAGTCTAAATCCAATATTAATGTTTAAGCATATGATGGTTTAAGTCGACCAAGAACAGTCACAGTATATATGATGACCATCCATCTAATTTAGGTCTATTCATTTCCCTCATAAGGCTTACATAGAACTACAGATATGCTAAAAGTCTAACTGCTGCAGTGCGATTAGACTCTGAAGCTGGAGAATTCAAAGTGAACTGTGTGATAAGAAAAGTAAACTTTCTAAATATGTTTCTTTATTAGCAACACAGGGCTAAACACAGGGGGGATAAATTATAAAGTAGAGCTTTTCTTTTTTGGGAGAAAAAAAAAGAAAATAAAAATAAAAATAAAACGTGGGGTAGGTTTTCGATCAAAAGGGATTGTAAAAAAAAACCCTTCTAAATAGGATATGAATGTTTTAACTAAATATATACAGGTTCTAAATCTAACCAGTTTTAAATTTGCCATTAAGCAAATGCAGTCACTTCTGTTGTATGTACCATTCACCTTACTGAAAAAATATTAGCCACCTACCCAGTTAAAACTATTCAATATTTTAAGACTTGCATTCTTATCAATCTCCATAAAAGTAATCAAATATTAGCGGAAAATCAAAATCACATGATCTGGTGGTCTCAGTGCTGGAGATAGCAGGGATTTATCCCCTTGCTAGCAATATAAACAAGAGTTAATTTTGAACTAAAAGCGACTATGAGAGTTTCTTTCATAGTTTCTACTGCAGTATAGTTTGTTCTAACAGAACAATCATGTTTAAGTGGGGATAAATATTACTTCTCAAGTATTAGAAAGATAGAAAAGCATTGGACCAAATGTTTTCCTTTAACATTTACATGGCATCAGGCATTTGCCATATTCTGAACACCTTACTTCCCTGGGCATGGATACATTGAAACTCCGAAATCTGTCAGCTGACTTAGCAGACACCCATAAAATTATTAACCATCTTACTAACAATAACTCTGAGCACCTTTTCAAACTCCACCTGTCTAACACTCATGGACATGTTTACAAAGTCAGAAAACAGCACAGCTCCCATGACTTTCGGAAACATCTTTTCATGCTAAGAGTTGCTGAAGTATGGAACAAACTGCTGGCATCAGTTGTTAGTTGTCGGAGCACTGCATCCTTCAAAACTTCCATGCTTCCCGAGATTCGCCAACACTACACCTGATTTTCTCTCCTCCATACACACACAAGCATGTATCTGACTCATACATGGCTCACTTCCCAGATATTTGTACATTACTGTATATGCTTTATATGCACTTTTGACAAGTTGTGGTGTGCCTGAGCACTGTATTCAATAATTTCATTATTATTATTATTATATTCATTCCTGTACCTTGTAAAACTTTTTCACGCATATACCAACTTGGATTTTCTTCATTTCAGGCTTAAGATGTTGATCAAGAATGCACTAGAGTATATTTGAAACACCCCAATGAATATGGTCTATCGAGTGACTGTAGAGTGACCCACTTGACTCTGTAGTTTGTGGAATTAAATATAGGACTTTTAGTCATTAACTTCAAAGGAAGATTTAGCGATCACTCTAAACATCATGATGTTGAGTGGATGTTTGATTTTTATCACTCTCGGTACATGTCCTCAGATTGAAACCCAGACACTCTGAAATGTTCGTATTGAAGCTTCTGGTTTGAATGTCAAACAGTACAGCATGTCGTTTCCAAATTTCTAGCAAAGTGAATTGTGTCATGGTGCTGTTTTTCTCACAGTTGGTGCCCAACTGACCCTACAATACTGGATAGTCAGCAAAATCAAAAACAAACAATGAACATGTGAAAAATTGAAAATATAATGATAACATTTTGCCAATCGCACCCTGTATATATGTCTTTATATATGTTTGTATGTATGTTTCTATGTATGTATATACATGTTTGTGTGCATGCATGCACATGCGCACACACACACATTGTATTTAGTATAACTCAAGAGAACAACAATAAAATAATAAATTACATACCAGTAATATTTTTATGTTTATTGTTTCATGTTATCCCATAAATTTGCCACTGGAAATAATAAATGCAATTCATTATTAGAAATTACTCCAAAGTTCTTGGTTTGCAAACATGTGACTGAAAAACTGAAGTTTTATCAGTAAATTAAGAAATATATTTTTGCTGCTGCATTTATTACTTTACTTCCACAGTGTTTCAAATACATTGTTAATAAGTTTGTGTGTGACTGTGTTTGTGTGTTCATATATACATACATATACATATATATATATATATATATATCCATTTGAATTTCTTCGGAAATAATTGTAGTCTTTCCGTCCGCAAAATCTGTAGAAAGCTGTTAAAAATATTAAGCACACATGTGTATATGTGCGCATGAATATGTGCATGCATAAATGGACAAATATACACGTCTATCTTCCTTTCTCTCATCCTGTCTTTCTGTGTCTCTTTTGCATATATGTTGTGTGTGTGTTTTCATACATATCTGTCTGCATAGGTACATGTGTATGTGTATACTTGGTTGTGTTATGGTTTGGAAAGCAATTTACATTTTCTTCTACCAGAGACACAAAACTCTGCTCCACAAAATACTATTTGAAGATACTCGTACATTTAGATGCAGCCATAAAATTACTACTACATACATACGTACATATATATATATACATGCAACATACTTATATACATTTATATATATATATATATATATTAATATTTATTTGATAATTTTTTTTACAATAGTCTCCATATTGGAAAAATATTTACTAGCAACAGCAACAACAACAAAAAGAAAAACCAAATTGCAACAAAAAAAAAATAAAGCAAATCCAAATGAGAGAAATAAAAAGAGAAGTGAATATCTACGAATTTGAAAATTATATCTTTACTATATCTCAAAGAATCGAGAAAATGAAATTACCCATTTATTTTAGAAATGAATTACTCAAGACTATATATTTTTTTTAAAGATGTATCCACGTCTATCTTATCCATAAAAATGCATATGTAATATTGAAAGAAAATGTTTGAAACTTAAAATAAAAGAATAATATTAACTGAAATAGGCATTGAGCAAAAACAAATGTTTCCAAAAAAGATACAAAAGTATTTTCAAACAGAAGAATGTGCTTTAAATACACACACTCATGTACATATACACCTACATACACACACACTATATGCATCTCTCTCTCTCTCTCCATATATATATATATATATATATACAATACATACATATCTTTATATATATATTATTATTACTATTATTATTATTATTAAATTCCTGCTTTTTTCTGTGTTTGTTTGAAATAAATGAATTGATAAATTCATTTTATTTAGATCTAAGGAACAATTTTTAGATAAACTAGTGTCTTTGTTTAATGGTATATTTATAACTCTAACTTCCATTGTACATGGAAAGTATTTTACCTTCTCGCTCTCTCTTTCGCCCAGTTCTCTTTTGTTCTCTTTCTTTTTCTCTATCTCAACATTGGCATGTGTAATATATATATATATTATATATATATATATATATATATATATATGTGTGTGTGTGTGTGTCTGTGGTGTGCATGTGGGTGTATTTAGTTATATATATATATGTGTGTGTGTGTATATGTATAATATAAACTCACACATGTAAATATAAATTTAAACACTCACACACACATACACACAAGTATATTTGCAATTACAAATATGTGCGCACTCATGTATTGTAAGTAAGTGCATATTTTCTTGTGTGAATGTATATATATATATATATGTATGTATATTAGTGTGTGTATGTATCAGAGTATTTACAGAAGAAATATTATCTATTTTAACATTCTCAGTTTGAAAAGACTTCATTAAAATTCAAATTCAAACTATATTCTTTCGTCTTTTTACAAATCACAATACGGAGAAGGAAATCTCGAAGACTAGTAATGAATGTAAAATAAAGAACTTGTCAATGGTCGATGAAAGCTGAGATAAAATGCTAAATAGCATAGAAATTTAACTACAAACCACAATAGTTCTGAAACAATTTAGCATATTCACAGATTCGTATAACCCTACATACGTGTGTATGTACATATACGTATATACAGTTAAGCTCATGCATACATCAATACATACATACTTGCACATAGATACAACCATGCATACATGTGTATTACATACATACATGCATGCAATGATGCATACATACATACATGTATACATATGTGCATTCATACATGGCTGTGTGGTAAGAAGCTTGTTTCCCAATTACATGGTTCTGGGTTCAGTCCCATGCCATGGCATTTTGAGCAAATGCCTTCTACTATAGCCTCAGGCAAACCAAAGCCTTGTCAGTGGATTTGGTAGAGAGAAACTGAAAGACGTTTTAGGCTGCGAGACTGCAGAAACGTTAGCATGCTGGGCAAAATGCTTAGCGGTATTTTGTCTACTGCTACGTTCGGAGTTCAAATTCTGCTGAGGTCGACTTTGCCTTTCATCCTTTTGGGGTCAATAAATTAAGTACCAGTACCAGTTACGCACTGGGATTGATGTAGTTGACTTAATTCCTTTGTCTGTCTTCGTTTGTCCCTTCCATGTTTAGCTCCTTGCAGGTAATAATGTGTGTGTGTATATGTATTTTTGTGTTAATGTTTGTCCCCCCCCCAACCAAATGACAACTGGTGTTGATGTACTTGCATCCCTGTAACTTAGCAGTTCAGCAAAACAGATTGATAGAAAATGTACCAAAAAAGATTGATAGAATATGCTTGGTCAATTTGTTCAACTAAAATATGAAGGTGGTGCCCCAGCATGGCAGCAGTCTAATGACTGAAAGAAATAAAAGATAAAGTTGCAAGAATGTGTGCATGCAGCGGTTGTGCCCCAGCATAGCCGCGGCCTTCGGGCTAAAACATTTTGAAGGATTTAAGGATACATTCAATGATACAAACATACATACTTATATGCTAACATGACTATGTACATACATACCATGGATTTATAGCGATAATTTGTAAGCGGAACAGTGAAAATCTACAAAACTTTCTGAAAGTTCAATACATACAAACTATTGTTGCTAACCAAATGCCAAAGATGAAGCTTCGGTTTTACTATTAGATACCAGCTTCTGCCATCTAAAAAATCATGTAATATATATATGATTAAAAGTGAATGTGTATTCACATACTTCATGCATACATTCATATATGCATTTATTCTTTCAATACTGATATTAATATAAAGTGAATAACAAAAATAATTAGAAAAAAAAACCCTAGGCTGAATAAATGAGAAATCTGTTGTTATTCTCTGTGGATTATCGTTTTAGATTTTTACTTATAATTAGTGGCACACTTGAATCTGTAAAAAACTGATTTGGTACTAATGCAGAGAAGTTGGGCTTCACCAAAGCACAAAAGACATATCTAATTAACTAATTACAATTGCAAGTCATTTATGGAAACTGTGAAAATATGTAAAACATATGTAGAATTTAGCCTGTTATATGTACTTATCTATCTATCTATCTATCTATCTATCTATCTATCTATTATCTATCTATCTATCTATCTATCTATCTATCTATCTATCTATCTATCTATCTATCTATCTATCTGTGTGTATATCTATGTGTATATCTATGTAGCTAGCTACCTACCTAGCAATATGAATACATACACATGCACACATGTATATATATATACATATATGCATTAAAATTTTTGTGGCAAATGTTGCTTACGAATCACAAGGAGAACAGCTCTACTCTTCATTGAAAATGGATTTTTAACCATGCAGAACTTGGGTACACCTTTCAACATAAATAACACACACGTGCACCCTCTCACACACACACACACACCACACACGTACACACACAGAGGCACACACATGCACTCATACACATGCACACACACGCACACACACACATGTAATAGGCTTCTTTCAGTTTCTGCCTACTAAATCCACCCACAAAGCTTTGGTCTACTCAGAGCTATAGAAAAAAATCCTTACCCAAACTACCATGTAGTGAGACTGAACCCAAATCGACAAAACTACATAGTGGGTAAGCAAATTTCTTAACCACACAGCCATACTTGCTCAGTATATGCACACACAAATATATGAACATTGCTAACCTCTGGGTGTCTTCAGGAGGGTCCAACTGGTTAGAGACATTGAGGCTATGCTGCCAACTTGAGGACAACTTTATTTGGCGTTGCTCAGTTTCCCACCACAACAACTGAAGAGCCATAAATACCGCAGCAACCAGACTGATCCGGGAGGCCTTACTGACAGGTCAGTAACACTTCCTTTTCTGAAGCTATTAAAATATAAAAAATTGTTACCCACATGTAAGATAAACCATTTTTTTTTTTCTATTTGCCAAGTTTGTAAGCTACAATCCTTCTGGAGAAATGGTGATAAGTAAAGCATGATAATTTTTAATGAACCAGAAACTGCAGTTGCTTTCATACCTTTGCAGTTTGGCAACAGCCTTGGTTTATGCCTCTAGGATTCATTCCACAGTAAAAATCTATATAGATATCTCCACACACACACACATACACATATGCATGCATACATACACACATATACATGTATGTATTATAAATATACTTTGGAAAATTGAATTTCTTATGTCATGCTAGCTTCTTGATGCACTCATAAGGAAAAATCTATGTGTAGATAGCAACTGTATCCAATTCCTTCTCCATGTCCTTATCTTCTTCCTCCTCCTTCTCTTCTTCATCATCGTCATTATCATCATCATTGTTGTACCTGAGTCAGTCTTATTCTAGCAACCCTAGACTGATAAAAGGTAAAACTGAACCTACCTGGACTTGAAAACAGCATGTAAAAGAAGAAATCGTAAAACTTTCAGTCATTTAACTGGATTCAGTTCTATTTCTGCTATTTAGAATTTATGATGGTGACAGTCAGTGATGGCGAAGGTGATTGTGGTGATGATGACGATGATGATATGAGAGAAACAACGGAATTAGATTATTCTTTATGACTACCTCTGGGTTCAGTGCAATTGCACAGCATCTTCAGTGAGTGTCTTCTATTATATACACGGGCCAGCTAAACAAAGCCTTGTGAAATGATTTGGTAGATAATAACTGAAAGAAGCCCATCATATGTGTGCGCGTGCATGCATGTGTTTGTGTGTGTGTGCATGTGTGAGTCTTTGTTGGTCAATCAGTGATGGAAGACAAACACAATACAAACACAGTGTTGGTTTTGATAGAATGAGTACTAAGTTTAAAAAAAAAAAAAATATATACAGGGAACAAATTATTCAACTAAAGCCTTGAAGGCAGTGCCCCAGCATGGCCACAGTCCAATGATTAAAAAAATAAAAAAATATAAGACTCTCTCTCTCCCTCTCTCTCTCTCTCTCTCACTTCACACATGCACACACATACATGCACACACATACATGCACACACATACATGCAACACACACACACACAACATCAGTCATACAAGAAATCTCTGAACATGTGTGCAGACAGCCTTCAGCTTCTCCCTTGATGTACATTCTCTCATTATTACCACCACCACCACCATCATCATCATCCTTATCACCACCACTGTTATCATCACCATTAGCAGCAGCAGCACAGTCATCACCTCTCTCTCTCTCTCTCCTTCTCATTCCAGCTATCTCATTCTCCCCCTTCACTCTCCCCCCTCTCTCCGTCTATGTATGTATCCTAATTTTTAGAAGCATCCTTCAGTGGATTCCATTCTCATGAATGCCAGCCCCTCTGACTACCTTTTATCCTCCTTACCACAATCACTTTTAACATCACAAAGATTATGAAGATTACCATTGACAACAATTTTGTCTTTATATTTTGCATCAGTGCAGGAACGGCTGTGGTAAGTAGCTTGCTTACCAGCCACTTGGTTCTGGGTTCAGTCCCACTGCGTGGCACCTTGGGCAAGTGTTTTCTACTATAGCCTCAGGCCGACCAAAGCCTTGTGAGTGGAATTGGTAGACGGAAACTGAAAGAAGCCCATCGTGTATATATATATATATATATGTATGTATGTGTATATGTTTGTGTGTCTGTGTTTGTCCCCACAACATCGCTTGACAACCGATGCTGGTGTGTTTACATCCCCATACTTAGCGGTTCAGCAAAAGAGACTGATAGAATAAGTACTAGGCTTACAAAGAATAAGTCGCGGGGTCGATTTGCTCGACTAAAGGCAGTGCTCCAGCATGGCCGCAGTCAAATGACTGAAACAAGTAAAAGAGTATCATATTTGCAAAGAATATGATAAACACTGATGCAAAAACAAAATAAATAAAATAAATAAAAGGTGGAAACCTGCATTTTAGGAACAAAGATTTCTTGCGATGCACTAAATTATTTAAATTACAGATGTTCTTTTGTCAATCCCTCCATCAAAAATGCAGTGAAACAGAGATTTAAGTCTGGAAGAAACTTATAACCAGATTTGTGGTATAGAAATACATGAATGAATAAATAAAATAAATCAGATTGATATTTACACAGCGGTAACAATAGATACTATAAGGTGGTTGCATGAGTGAGAGTCAGAATAAAGGAGGATGATGGTAAAGATAATGCTGCTGCTGCTGATGATGATGATGATGACAACAACGATGATGGTGATGATAGTGATGATGATGAGGAGAAGGATGATGATGATGATGGTGGTGGTTGTCGACGTCATCATCATCATCATCAATGGTGATGGTGAGAATGAGAATGTGCGTCAAGGGAGAAACTGAGGGCTGTCTGCACATAAGTTATGTTCTGAGATTTGTTGTGTGATCAATGTCGTGTGTGTGTGTGTCTGTTTATACGTGTCTAGAATGTATAAGATAACAAACAGTGTTGATGTATAATGTAGTTTTAAGTTGTGTATCAGGATATTAAGTGTCAGATTGAGAAAGTGACACTTCACAGTCTCTCACCTCTTACACTTTATAAATCTATTATAATTTAGTGGAGTGCATTTGAGATTTATTCTTAATGTAGTTATCACGCAGGGTTCTAATAATGATTTCTTTATTATTGCCATGAGTGCGACCACATGGGGTTTTAATAACGATCAGATAATTGGTGTGAAATTTGCCATGTGCTCAAGAATTTTCATGTTGTGATTTATAGATTGATAATTCATTTTTCTTTGCAATTTGAAAGAAACCATAATGCTTTACCATTAATGTTTCTTTTTGTATTTTTTCTTCCCTATGTCTGTTGGCCCTATAATTTAGAAGACCTGGATGTTAGAATGTTAGGTTTCCTCCTTTTTTTTTAAAGAGCACTATTTGGCATAAGTTTAATTTGTTTTGACTGAACATAGAAATATATTAATTTCTAACGTTGGCACAAAGCCATAAAGTTTTAGGAAGAGTACAGACAAGTAAATTGAGCCTTGTATTTGAACAGACAAATATTATATTTTATCAACTCCTAGAAGAGGAAAGAAGTTGTCTGTGATGGGATTTACACTCAAAATGTAAAGGCCAATAACTAAATTCCAATCAAACCATTCTGCAGATACGTCCTTGAAATAACAAAAAAACTATATTTACAAACATAAGTTTGTTGAGGGAGTTAGTTCTTCTCCAAGGTGTATTTAATTATAGTTATTCTAGATCAAGGTTGAACTGCAATTAAGCAACAATTTAGTCACACATATTGCCATCAAGCTTTATACATATCTATTCCCAAAGCAGTTATGCAACACTGAATAGTTGTTATATGAAGTATTAAAAGGATTCTGACAATTTAGGCTCAGAAATTGAGATGCATATTATATCACAAGCATTTATGTTAATTAAACTAGAGCAGTGATATCAGAAATTGTTGTGAAATTGCTTTTAAGCACAACAGTGTCATCAAACTGGAAGATATGAGCACAGGTAACGCTAAGCTGATAGGCTGTTAAAATACTCATTAGATAAACACCTCTTTCCTTTTCCCACTCAAGTAAGCTTCATAAACATAAAATTACCAGAAAAAAGGCTTGAAAATTTTAGATAATTAATAGCTTTTGTATAGTATTGAGTTCAATAATTTAGTTCCTAAAAAGTATAACCTTCCTTGCTATTAATATATAAACAATAAAGTATTCCATTGAGGTCGACTTTGCCTTTCATCCTTTAAAATTCTATAAAATAAGTATCAGTTAAGCACTGGAGTTGATGTAACTGACTTACCTCACCTCAACAAATTACTGGCATTGTGCAAATGTTTGGAACCAATACCTAAACAATAAAGTGTAAAGTTCTGAGTGAATTGTTAGCACATCAAACAATATGATTTTGTTGTATTTAGGTAGGGTTTTTTATCTCCAGAATTCAAACCACCCTAAGGCTGACCTTACCTTTTATCCTTGCAAGGTTATTTTATGTCTTCTAATTGTATGATTACTAGCTAATTCAGCATTATGAAATCATTTAGTACAAGGTTATTAGATTATATGCCATTAAAGAACACAAAAACACACCTATGATACAAACATTTCTTAGTTATTTAATATGTTTACAAGGTTTCTGAACCCTAGAGGGATTCTGTTTGCTAGTGTGGAGATATGGCTTTTGATATACACTGCCACTGATTGGTCATCAAAGCCATGACACAACCATGTTGAGATGATTGGGAGATCTTCATAATGACAGAGAGCTGCTGCTCTCATAATCAGTCAGGTTCACCATATTGTGTTCACCTTTTACAAAGATGCAATGGCATGGCAACTGGTAAGAGTTGAATCGCTGAATGCAATTTGAAAATGGAACACTGGGGCAGACACTGCAAGGCACTATATCTAAAAGGGAGGTAATCAGGATTTGGATAAATACTATTTATTTAGCACTTTTGTCCCTTTGAAAATTCATCACAAATCCTTTCCTTATATACAAAAGCTGTACATGTGATTTGTGGAAATGTGCGTAGTGATGCATTAAAATATTTATAAACTCCATTCAAGGATTATTATTATTATTATTATCATTATTATTATTGCTCTCTCTCTCTCTCTCGCTCTCTCTCTCTCTCTCGCTCTCTCTCTCTCTCTCTCTCTCTATATATATATATATAATATATATATATATATATATATTGGAATGGTGACTCTCAAAGCAGACAAAGCTATAAACAACACTATGTAAATACTGGTTTAAGATATTCCTTGGATAGAAAATGTTAAAAGCTGTGAGTGAACAAATAAGCAGAAATAGTACTCTGCACACATGTACTAGAGGTTTTTTTTTTTTTTTTTAGTTTGTAACAGATTGATTTAGTTCCTCCTGTTACTTAAAGTTTCATGGATGTGTAAACATGGTCATTTCCTCAGACATTTGGAAGCAAAGCGAAGAAGAAATAGAATGGTTTCTTTATTACAGAGTGAAATGGGAAATAAAATTAAGATCAGGTATTTATGTTTAGATAACATTGTTCCTAACATTGCATGTTACAAAAGAAGATGACAAGTATCCACACAATCTCCATCCCATGCTTCCACTTGCAGTTTCCAAAATTTTTATTGACTGCCCTCCTGTCGTAATTCTTGCAATTCAATGATCCAGCATACAAACAACCTGCATATATGCCAAGTACCACGCACTGACAGCTAAGGAGCATTCATCTGTTGTCACTAGGTTATCATGACATCCATGTGGCTGTAACTGACCATGGAGCGTTAAGCTCTCTGTATGACATGTAAGCCATTCCTTACCACCTCATACCTAAAACAGTGATGTCACTGATACATCAAATACCCTGTTTTGATGGCTAAGTGCTATAAATATCTATGTGGAGTGCTTGATCTGCTGTCATTTAGCTATCATTAAGATAATGTGACCTGAACTGGCTTGGAGTGGTTAAGCTCTCAATTGTAATAAAGTCATCTTGCTCTGTACTTCAATTTGGTTTTGAATTTCCAAGGAGATGGTTGTGTTTTCACATTCCTGAAACAGTAAGCAACATGAGGAACTAAGTCAACCTGATTACTTAAACATATGTGTATGTGTGTGTGAGAGAGTATATACATATACACATATGCATATCTGATTATATGTTTATAAATATATATTTAAGTCACAATATATGGATTCAAGTAATCCAGTAGTACTCAGAAACAAAGCTCCTTAATGTATCATTCTGCAAAACATATAGAAGATATAGTACAATACAACAGAGAACGATAAGGTGTATAAGTAATTTATTTATTTATTATTAAATGTAATAATATAAATTATTTACATGTTCTTAAGTCACAAAATAATTTGTCATGAAATTAGAATTTTCGTATAGTTAAGTAAAATTTCATCAAACTATTTCTCTGTCATTTATGACTTATATATATATATATATAGATATATATTTGTAAAAAAGAAGTTTGAAAACACCACTATATTAGATAAATTTTAATTTTCTTATGAATTTTACATGTTTCGGTTCTTGAAAAAATGAACCTTATCATATATATAGATATATATATAACTACCTATTGTCTGTCTATCTATTTGTCTATATATATATATACATATATGTGTGTGTGTGTGTGTGTGTTTATGTATATTGGTATTATAAAAGGTATCCAACTATGAAAACTCTTGCCAAAGCAGACTGTGGAACTTGGTGTAGCCCTCTTTCTAGTCAGCTCTTGTCGAACCATCCAGCCTGTGCTAGCATGGAAAACGGAGATTAGATGTTGATGATGATGACTATATATGTGTATGTGTATATATGAATATATATACACAAGTATACACAAATTACACACACACACACAAATGCATATATTTTATAAGAAATACTATTTGCGTCGTGTTTGATGCCAAAATAGTATTTATTCGTTACAATGCCACATCCCCATCACACACAGACACTCACATGCATATTCACATGCATACATACACACCTTTCTGCTGGAAACATTATTTATTCATATCTTTCAGCAAGATCTTGCAGCAGCTAGCAAGTTCAAAATAGTGGAAACAAGTTTTGAAGTGTGTGCATAAAAGAATAGCGACTTATTAAATAAATAAAGATATTATTACAATATTCCCAATAGATATATCTTCAATCAGAATAAATATAATATTACTTTCTCAATGTAGGCAACAATTGCACTACAAACTCTACCCAGGAAGTATGTTTTTGGAATTTTTAATATATCTAAATGTACAAATATTATTAATTTTACCATAGTTTTTGAAATATTCATAAGGTATGTAACGTCTTTGTTGATAAAACCTCTTCAGATATGATCCTGGTGAGCAACGTTTTCAAATCGTTAAAGATTATATTTTGTTTTATTTTATATTTTTGACTATCTCTGTGTTGTAGTCATCATCATCATCATCATCATCATTATTATTGCCATTATTATTGTGTGTTTTGGTTTTGTTGTGTGCTTATTTCATGCAAAGAGGATTTCGCTCATAGGAAACTTTATAAAGAATGTAATTTTGTTGTTTTGATAAAACTGATATAATATCATCGAAAAGTCTTCAGGTTGTTTACAGCATAACATGAATAACATATGCCAAATAACTAATATGTGGTTCAACTGAAACACAATTATATGCCATGAAAACAGTTGCTGTAGATACAGCATTTGTAGGTTTTAAATAAAAGTCGAGCTTTACATAACATACATTAAGTTTGCTGTTTTTTTTCCCCTTCTGTTCAATGTACAGAGCCAGTTGTGAAGTAGAAACAAGTATGGATAAGATAACTGGATAAGTATCTGTGTATTACTAATAGGTATTTAATCAATGTATGGAAGATGAGAAGTTTGTTTTTTAGCCTCATGGTTTCTGGTTTGATCCTTATATCAACAAACTCCACTTCTCTTTGCCATCAGCTAACTTAGAGTTAGCTTGAGCCGTGTATTCAGAGCACATCAGTCTAGCAGGATTCTTCTATGCCCATGCTTTATCCTGATTAGTGATTGAACTCAGTTTCTTAATTTCATCAAGCGATTCTCGGTGTCTTAAATATCAATCTTTACTCTGTTACTCTTTTATTTGTTTCAGTCATTTGACTGTGGCCATGCTGGAGCACCACCTTTAGTTGAACGAATCGACCCAAGGGCTCATTCTTTGATAGCTTAGTACTTACTCTAGTGATCTCTTTTGCCAGACTGCTAAGTTATGGGAATGTAAACACACCAGCATCAGTTGTCAAGCAATGGTTGTGGTGGGTGGGGGGAGACAAACACAGACACACAAGCACACACACACACACACTCACACGATGGGCTTCTTTCAGAATCCATCTATCAAATCCACTCACAAGGCTTTGGTTGGCCCGAGGTTATAGAAGTCACTTGCCCAAGATGTCATGCAGTGGGACTGAACCCGGAAACATGTGGTTGGTAAGCAAGCTACTTACCACACTGCCACATCAGTTTCAAATTTTGGCACAAGGCCAGCAATTTCAGGTAAGAGAGTATGCCACTAGGCATTTTGCCCTGGTATACTATCAATTTTGCCAGTTTGCTGCCTTATAGATGTTAAATATCAATTTCAAATTTTGGTGCAAGGGAAGCAGTTTTGGAGGAGCGGATAAGTTGATTACATCAGCCTCAGTGCTCAACTGGTTCTTATTTTATCAATCCTAAAAGGATAAAAGGCGAAGCCAACCCCAGATGAAATGCTGCTTAGCATATTGCCTGGTGAGATAATGATTTTGCCAGCTCACCGTCTTCCCCCTGTCTTTAATATTAGCTTAATACTAATCTTGTGAAAGCAACTTTATGTAGCTATGTGGTTATTTGACCTGCTTAAAAATAACTGCCAGAATTCCCACGGATCAAACCCGAACACGTTTTTTAGAACGGTAAAAGCAAATAAGCTGATCATAGCTGGAATGCCCTTAGTTGCAAGTCTTGTGAAACAATTTGGGGTTAAGCAACAGCTAGAATAATGTTTTAAGATCAAATTAAGCCTTTTTCTCTTTTTTCTTTTTTAAGGCCTGGTATTTATTCTGTTGGTCTCTTTTGCTGATCTGCTAAGTCGAAAAAAATATGTCCATACATGATTTTATGAGTGAGGTTATATTTTGGAAGTGAATACTTTAAAAATGAGTGGTGTTGTAGCATACACAAACCAAACTGGCCTCAGGTGGGTTGGTATCAAAAGCATTACCCAGAACTGAACCAGGACTAACCAACAGCTACAAAAACAACAGTAACAACTAACTTACATTCAGCAATAGTGTGAAATTATGTATTGAATATCTGGGAAGTCATTGAGGTTAAAATTTCCCTCTTCAGATTCTCTTAGATTCTATTTTTGATTCCAAACCACTTAGATGTCTTTTTTCACCCCCTCTTCTCATAAAAATCATTAAATAGCAGGATAATTTTCTACATTTTACTTCACAGCTTTATACAATCCAGTTGCTACAAAAAATAGCCTACAGAATGAAGTAATATGAGGAGAAAGAAAAACATTATAAGTTGATTGTATAGTAAAAAAAAAAAAAAAGGCTTAAGAAGGATATTATAATAATTTTCTCACTAAAATAAATCATATTTTATCACTTTCACCTGCAGCAAAACTTGACTTAAAAATTTATTTATGCAGCTTTATTGAATTTCGATTTTAAGTGGACGACCAATAAGAAAGAAGAGGAAAATTATAAATAAACTACGCTCTTATTTGTAGTAAGCATATCTGTGCATATATGTATGTTTAGGTGCATAAGCGTGTATATGTGAGAATACATATATGTGTGTATGTTTCTATGTGTGCATGTATGGATGAATGCTTATAGGTGTGTATGTATGTATGTATGTATATATATATATATATATACATATATATATATATATATTATATATATATATATTATATATATATATATATATATATATATATATATATGGAGGAATAGATATATATGTTTCAGTATATATGTATGCAGACATGAATTTATGCATTTATACCTTGTTTTTAAAATGCAGAAAAAAAAAATTTTTTTAAAGTAAATCATAAGGCCCAATGTGGATAAATATGAAATTTCAAATTTCTAACAAAAGAACCTTTAACATTTTAAATAATTAATAGCTTTACATAAACTTATGCATTTTTTAATATTTTCTTTTATCTTGTTCTTAAAAACAAAACCATTAACATCACCTTCCATGCCATTAATTTTTAAACAGTAAACAAATATTTTAACATCAACAAAACTTTGAATCAGTTATGCAAGCACACACAAATATACATACACATAGAAGCACATAAAAATATACATGAATACACACATTATTATTTATGGAAACCTATACGCACACACATACCCCACATGTATATATGCTTATATATGTTTATGTATGAGTATGTGTATACATATATATATATATATATACATGTGTATATATATATATGTGTGTGTGTGTGTATATATATATGTATGTATATGTATGTATGTATATGTATGTATGTGTGTGTGTATGTATATATATGTATATTTGTATGTGTATGTATGTATATATATATATATGTATGTATATGTTTGTATGTATATTTATTTATGTATATATTAGTTTTGGGTGTATTTATATAGTAATATAATGTTTATTATCTATCCAAAAGTATATGTTATTCACAGAAAAATATATTTCAAATTTCATTTCACTTTTCTGAATAAATATGATGAAAAAATGTTGATCAAAAAACCATAAACCTGATCTTGAATTTATCTTGCTTGTAAAATAATAGTTGAATCTTCCTCAAATTATACCCTACAGCTTTAAAAATCTAAGGGTACATCAAATTGTTCTGCACAATGGGCTGTCTTTGGATGGTTCCTTTAATCTGTCAGCTTTGTTATATTTTATCTATCTATTTATATTTTGCCTAAAGGACTGCTAACACTTTACTGAAAGACTTCTTGTGGAGGCAAAGGACTTAGTGGTTAGAGTGTTAAACTCATCATCATAAAATTGTGGTTTTGATTCCTGGACCAGGTGATGTATTGTGTTCTTGAGTGAAACACTTTATTTCACATTGCTCTTGATCACCCAGCTGGCGAAAATTAGTAATCCTGTGAAGGACTGGCATCCTGTCCAGGTGGGGAATGTATACACCATGGAAATTGAGAAACCGGCCCTTATGAGATGACATGACTCGCTCGAGAAGGTTAACTTTATTTTTTACTCTACTAAACAAAACATTTCCATTTCTGGAGAAAAGGTCACTGTAATTGATACCCCTACGACCCATCTTGTATTACAATGCATGCCAGTTCTGAGACATGGTGGGGTGAGAGAGAAATTGATTAATGCTTTATATATCAACTCTGTAAAGATAAAATGCAAACTTGACAGTTGATGGTGGTAGGATTTGAGTTCAGAAGGCAGGAAGCTGCAACAAAAAAAGCAAGGCATTCAATCTAAAGTACTACCAGCTCTACTAATTTTCTGCTCGGTGCACAATGATTTTTTTTGTCTTCTTATTTTTATTGTTTACTTATTTCAGTCATTGAACTCTAGACATGTTAGGGTACTTATGATCTTAAAGATTTAAGGTCAAACAAACCAATACCAGAACTTATTATTTTTTAAATCTGATACATATTCTCTTGGCCTCTTTTACCATACTGCTTAGTTACAGGGATGTAAACAAACCATTACCAGTAGTTAAGTGGTGTGGGAAGAAACATACACACTCATTTGTGTGTGTGTGTATTTTTTTTTTTTTAACTTGTTTCAGTCATTTGACTGTGGCCATGCTGGAGCATCACCTTTAGTTGAGCAAATCGACCCCAGGACTTATTCTTTGTAAGCCTAGTACTTACTCTATCAGTCTCTTTTGCCGAACCGCTAAGTTACGGGGACCCAAGCACACCAGCATCGGCTGTCAAGCGATGTTGGGGGGACAAACACAAACACATACACACACATATATATACATATATACGACGAGCTTCTTTCAGTTTTCATCTACCAAATCCACTCACAAGGCTTTGGTCGGCCCGAGGCTATAGCAGAAGACACTTGCCCAAGATGCCATGCAGTGGGACTGAACCTGAAACCATGTGGTTGGTAAGCAAGCTACTTACCACACAGCCACTCCTGCGCCTATATATATATATATATATATATATATATATATATATATATTCCCGGCAATCCTCCTAAAAGCATGTAAGAGAGTCCTAGAAAGACCACTGCAGTTCCTCTTTCAGAGCTTCCTTGCAGCTGGCAAACTTCCAAGAAAACTGAAGGAAGGTAAAATATGCCCCATTCATAAAGGAGGTAGCAGAGCGGAAGCCAAGAACTATAGACCTATCTCTCTGACCTCACACATCAGCAAGGTCATGGAACGAATAGTCAGAAGGAAGCTGATCACCTTCCTTGAAGAAAATGACTTACTGCCCGACACCCAGCATGGTTTCCGACCAGGGAGAAGCTGTTTAACTCAGCTCCTACAACACTATGACTGGGTGCTGAAACGGCTGCTCAACCACTCAAATGTGGAAGTGATATATCTCGACTTTGCAAAGGCCTTTGATAAAGTCGATCATGGAATGATATGTCACAAACTGCGTGATCTTGGCATAGTTGGAAAACTAGGAGAATGGCTTCACGACTTTCTGAAAGATAGAAGTCAGGTGGTAGTGGCCAATGGGGCCACTTCCATTAACACGCAAATAGTGAGCGGTGTTCCACAGGGCACTGTTTTGGGACCACTACTGTTCATAATGGCCCTCTCAGACATGCCCTCAGCCACGCAGAGAGCCACGATCACAAGTTATGCAGATGATACAAAAGTTTCACAGGCAATACAGAACCCTGAGGACACTAAACACCTGCAATGTGAGCTAGACAAAATATACAAGTGGGCCGAAAAGAATAGCATGCAGTTCAATGCTGAAAAGTTTCAAGCTCTATACTATCAGCATGCAAAACTAAATGCAATACCAATGAATACACTGGACCCGAGGAATAGCAATCCCAGAGGCACAATCAGTGCGTGACCTAGGTATTTACATGAGTGATGACGCGACCTTTCGTGTACATGTTGCTAAATTGGCAATGAAATGCAGACGGCTGGCTGTTGGATCTTAGAACCTTTAGAACAAGAGAACAAGAAACCATGATGGTCCTCTGGAAGACACTTGTCCTAAGCCACTTTGACTACTGCTCTCAGTTATGGTCACCATCCAGTGTCAAGTTGATCACAGAGCTTGAGGCGATCCAACGTAGCTACACGAAGAAGATAGCCTCTATGCAGAATGTAAGCTACTGGGAAAGACTCAGAGATTAAAATTTATTCCCTGGAGCGTAGGCGGGAAAGATATGCCATAATATACATCTGAAAGATCCTGGAGGGAAGTGTCCTGAACTTTGGCATCGAGAGTTACGCAAATGCCAGAACTGGGCGCCACTGCGTGGTGCCTAGGACTCCAAACTTGCCATCAAGATGTAGGACAAGATTCTGTGATAGCCTGGGCTTCCGAGGCCCACAGCTCTTCAATATCCTCCCGAAGAACCTGAGAGACCTGCATGGGGTGGATACAGATGTCTTTAAAATGAAGCTGGATCTCTTCCTGTCAGGTGTCCCAGATGAACCAACTTCACGGCAGGAGGGGCAGATGAGGGCAGCTGCATCGAACTCTCTCATGCACCAAATAGCAGCTGCTAGAAAGCCTTCATGAAGTGAAACCAAGTAGCAACACCAAATGGCGGTGCCCCAGCATGGCCACAGCTCATAAGCTGAAACTGGAAAAATCAAAATCAAAAAAAAAAAATCAAATATATATATAAACATGTATATACACATGTGTGTATATTGGCACGTAAAAAGTACCCACTACACTCACGGAGTGGTTGGCGTTAGGAAGGGCATCCAGCCGTAGAAACACTGCCAGATCAGACTGAGTCTGATGCAGCCTTCTGGCTTCACAGACCCCAGTTGAACCGTCCAACCCATGCTAGCATGGAAAGTGGACGCTAAATGATGATGATGATATATATATATATATATATATACACACACCATATATTTCAGTGTATAAGGTGACCTACAGATAATACAGCTCAAAAATCGGAATAAATAGTCATGACTTTAGCTAATATCTGAGGTATAAGACGACCTTTAAAATACGAAACTCACCTAAGTTTAAGGATAGCCTAAGCAACAGTGTAAAAGTTACTATATCATATAAAATACCAGGTATTAATTAAAGATAATGTTATTAGAAATGTTATATTACTTACTGTATCCTTAAAGTTAAGACATGAAACAATATATATAGTATTAACACAAATTTGCATAAGATGATGAAACAAGATTCTTTCTTTAATGCTGTAGATTGTAACACCGTAAACAATGGCATGTTCATGCGACCAAACTATTTGAAACGTTCAAAGCAGCTGACGACTGACGAGCTCATTATATCAACAACAACTTTCTTCTTATTTTGTCTAAGCCTGCTGTGTATGTGTGTGTGTATGTATATATAGAAAGAGAGAGAGAGAGATCAAACAGTTTCATTTAGACTCTTTGATACTCTGTGTTTCAAGCATCCGGCTAGTCATCGGCCATTGGGGTCTGAATGAGAGTTTCATTGAAGAGAGTCAATGTTTACAACTGGATGTTAGCCAAACTAATGCCCATTAGTAAACATTGACTCCCTTCAATCGAACTCTCATTCAGACGCCAATGGCCGAAGACTAGCCACACACTTGAAACTCAGAGTACCAAGGAGTCTGAATCAAACTGTTTTGATCATCACACGTAACTCCCAATAAGTGTGTTGAGTGCCCTTCTTTCATTTGTCTACTCACCCATATATATATATATATATATAAATATAAATATATGTGAAGGCGCATGGCTCAGTGGTTAGAACGTCGAGCTTACGATTGTGAGGTTGTGAGCTCAAATACCAGACTGGGCTGCAGTTGTGTTCTTGAGCAAGACACTTTATTTCCTGTTGCTCCAGTTCACTCAGCTGTAGAAATGAGTTGCGATGTCACAGGTGCCAAGCTGTATCAGCCTTTGCTTATCAATTGGATAACACTGTTGGCATGAAGAGGGGAGGCCGGTATGCATAGGTGACTACTGGTCTTCCATAAACCACCTTGCCCAGACTTGTGCCTCGGACGGTAACGTTCTATGTGCAATCCCATGGTCTGTGTCATGACCAAAGGGTTCTCAGATATATATATATAGAAAAAACTTACTTGGAAATGGATGCATGGCATTCAATAAAATAATAATAAAAATAATATATATATACGCATATCTAGACACACATATGTACATACATACGTATATATGTATATAGCTATGCATATATCGGTACATGATGTCATGAAAACGTAAACAAACATTAAATACAAAAATAACGTTGGGTACGCAAAAAATGAGAGAAACAAATGGATAGCTATATACATATGTATGTACACATGTGTGTCTATATATGCATATATATATATTACTCTTTTACTCTTTTACTTGTTTCAGTCATTTGACTGCAGCTATGCTGGAGTACTGCCTTTAATTGAGCGACTCGACCCCAGGACTTATTCTTTTTGTAAGCCCAGTACATATTCTATCGGTATCTTTTGCCGAACCGCTAAGTAACGGGGACATAAACACACCAGCATCGGTTGTCAAGCAATGCTAAGGGGACAAACACAGATACACAAACACACATACACACACACACATATATATATATATATATATATATATATATACATACATATATACGACGGGCTTCTTTCAGTTTCCGTCTACCAAATCCACTCACAAGGCTTTGGTCGGCCCGAGGCTATAGTAGAAGACACTTGCCCAAGGTGCCATGCAGTGGGACTGAACCCGGAACCATGTGGTTGGTAAACAAGCTACTTACCACACAGCCACTCCTGTGCCTATATTTATATTATTTATATAAGTGTGTGTGCACCTTTGTGTTAATGTTTGTCCCCCACACCATCAGTTAATAATTGGTGTCAGTTTGTTTACATTCCTGTAACTTAGTAGCTTAGCAAAAGAGGCTGATAGAAAAAGCACCAGACTTAAAAAATACAGAAAAATATGTATTGCGGTCAATTTCTTTTTAGTAAACACTTCAAGGTAGCGCCTCAGCATAACTGCAGTTTAATGATTGAAACAAGTAAGAGATAAGGGGTACACCCAACACAAACACACACGCACACACACACACACACGCACGCATACTCGCATGCACCTATGTCTCTATGTACGAATATATGCATGCGTATTAGCAACAGAGAGAAAGAGTAAATTCATTTGTTTTATTCTTGCTTATTGACAAATAAATTAATGTACTTATTTAGATTCCGAGCTAGCAGCTATCATAAATTAATTAATGCAAGAATCAGCAATAAAAATGTTATCAACATCTGTAATGCATTTGTAGAGTTTTACAACAAAGCCATCTTCTCTTTGTGAGATAAGCAAGGGAAGAAGAAGAAGAAGAAGAAGAAGAAAGAAGAAGAAGAAGAAGAAGAAGAAGAAGAAGAAGAAGAAGAAGAAGCAGGAGAAGAAGAAGAGAGTGAATGTGCAAGATATTTAGAATTAATGTATCACACCACAACACATGAAATGTATATAATCCATCTAGTTTATTATGTGCTTACCTTGCCAAATTTAACATTATAGCTTATAGAAGAATTAACATCTGTTATTAATATCGGAAATGGTTTGCAAATTCAAAAACCAAAACAAAAAACATACACAATGCATACATACACATACATACATACATACATGCATATATATATATATATTTATAAATTTTTTTTTTATATATACACACACTGATATATGACCTATGTTGGACTCCTTATTCGCATAATCACCAAACGTGGAGCTTAACTATGGTCTATCTATAGCACTTACTCAGCACTACCTGATACCTTTGGGTCTTACTGACACCTTTACCTCTCATAGCCTATATTTTATATATATATATATTCACACACATGCACACACACACGTATATATATATATATATATACACACACACACATATATATTTATATATAGATGAGAAAAAAGTGTATTTAATTCACATTCAAGAGTTATCAATGTCGATGACCATCCAGAAAGCAGTGCTAAAAGCATCCTAGTAATTTAAAAAAGAAGTATTATTAGTATTATTCATTCATTCTGTTACTGGTTTCAGTTAGTAGACTGCAGTTCAGCTGGGGTACCACCTAGAAGTATTTTACTCAAACAAATCTACCTCATTACATTTTTATTCTTTTATGAGCTTGATACTTATTCTGCCAGTCTCTTTTGCCAAGCCACTAAGTTACAGGGATGTAAATACACCAACACCGGTTATCAAGTGGTAAAGGGGAACAAACACACACACATACACATCAAGTCTTCACTTAGGCATTGCAATACTAATGACTTGATGTGTGTGTGTATGTGTGTATGTGTGTGTCTTTGCCTCTGTGTTTGTCCCCTGTCATACAGATAACTTACTACTTGATACATTATGTTTGAAAGAAGGACAGCTTGGATGGTCATTGTTGGAAAGTCTCTGAAAATAGGCCTGCAACATTAGGGCTGACCAGAGCTAAACAACAACACCAATAAACAAAGGGTTCCCCATATACAGTTGTTGCATAGCCCCTGGTCAATTGAGCAAACCTATTGGTCAAAGGTATTTCAATTATGATAACTCTGTCTTTTTTTACATCTCCAGGGAACCTACAATATATTGTGCAACAGATCTTTTTTAAGATAGTAGAATATAATATGAGGGGTATTTGGCTGCCATACCAAGCCAGTCAAGCATTAATATAGGGACTACTTTATTGATTGGCTCATGTACAGTTACTCCACTTGTTAGAAATACCAACCAAGTCTTCATCAAATCATCCACATTTTTACTCTCTTAGAAAGAATAATATAATTCTAAATACCTCATACTTAAATACAATGTAAGATAGCCACAGCTGGAACACTTTTCATCAGAGGTCAAGAAGAGGGTGCTAAACAAAAATAGCAATTACAACATAATCATAATGCACATCATCATCATTTAACACCCATTTTCCATACTGGTATGGGTGGGGACAATTTGACCAGAGGTGGCAAGCCGAAGAGACACACCAGACTCCAGTCTTGTTTTCCATGGTTTCCATGGCTGGATGCTCTTCCTAACACCGACCACTTTACGGTGTATGTTGGGTGCTTTTAATGTGGTACCACACAACAGCCTTATGTGACATCAAACATCATCATTATCATCGTTTAACGTCCGTTTTCCATGCTAGCAAGAATTGGACGTAAGTGCTATTTTTGTGGCATCAGCACAAGACTCTTGCTGACCAATCCTCTTCACCAGGGGTAGGGTGGAGGTGTCTGTCTGTGTGTGTGTGTGTGGTGGGGGGAGGCAAGATCATAATTGAAAATGGTAATGGCTCTGCTTTGTTGTGCCAATATAGTCTTCCCTTTTGATGCTCCAAAATGGTATGAGAGATATCAGCTTTGGAATATAGTGTTTTTATTTCTAAAAGAAAATACCTGTTATTAAATCTATAAAAACAAACAAACAACTAATAACTATATCCAAGGGCTAAAACGCTTTTATGTTTCAAATTAGATGAGTATGAATATTCATGATATGAAACTAAATAAAACCCACCTTAGATTGATATTTATATAATAATTTCTCTTTTTATGAGTGAGGCCAAAGCTCTAGTAATAGCTATGAATATTCATCTATTCCT
>NC_043000.1:48208914-48211414 GCF_006345805.1 Octopus sinensis
GTCTATCATAGCATTTATATATATACATACATATGTATACATAAATGTCAAACAATGGAAATGAGTATTCAACACTGCATTGGCAGGTATAATTTCTTTATTTGTGAATTAAGGCTACCATTGGTTTCACATTAAGAAAAGCAGGAAAATATCCCTGTGTCTTAAGAATTTTTCAAGTTGATCACATGGAGGAAGTTGTTTGCCTCTATTATATACATATAGTTCAAATGTGCAGACGAAAAAAAGACACAGACAGGTGAGGGAACAACAAGCAGGAGTTGCTACATGAGAAAGAGGGAAAAGACTTTGACATTTCAAGTCTATACTCTTCAAAAGAAAGGGATGAGAGGGAAAAAGAATGGAGAGAGAAAAAATCTGAGGGAAGAATCAAGAGAACAAGTGTTGGGATTAACGATTTCATGTGTTGATATATATATATATATATATATATGTTCATAATTACATTAGAGGGTACACGAGGCACTGCCTTGCTACAAAGTGGAAGTAAAAACCACCAATTTTTTTAGTGAGATTCATAGTTAAGTATGGGGTTTTTACTTCCACTTTCTAGCAAGCCTGTGCCTTGTGTACCCTCTAATATAATTATGAATTTTGTATATAGCTGTTTAATGCTAATATTGTTTGCTGCCACTAATGTTATTGTTGTTGTTATTATCAGTTATTTAGATTTGCCACTGATAATAATAAAAAATAATACCTTTACAAATATTTATTTGAATATTCACTCATTGACACACACACACACATACGCATATATACATATATATATATATATATATATATATATATATATATATATATATATATAAAAGATGAGGTGAAAATAGCACAGAAGTAAGTCTAAGACATTTTAAATTTAAGAGGAAATTTAATAAAAATGATTTTAAAAAATAATTATATAAAGAAAATATTACTGGTGTTGATGAATCTCAGCTTATCAAATATCAGTAAAAATTTATAAAAATTTGAAGTAAATACAGTCTATCATCTGTTTGGGGGTCAAGAACATGTCTCTTGACCTGCTGACTGAAGATAAACTGTTTTTACTTCAAATTTTTATAAATTTTCACTGGCATTTGAAAAGATGAGATTCATCAAAACCAGTAATATTTTCTTTATATAATTATTTTTAAAAATCCTTTTATTAAATTCCCTCTTAAGTTGAAATGATTTAGACTTACTTCTGGAATATTGCCACTTTCATCTTTTATATATAAAAAATGATTTGTATAAATCTCTAATCTTTTTACAACTATATATATATATATATATATATATATATGTATATATATATATATATATATATATATATGTAGTTGGGTACACCTAAACACACATGTAATATAATACAGTTAGTTGTACTCAACTGTATATATTTAAATGCTTTCCACAATAAGGGAATACTTCATTCAAAGAGCTCTGAAGAAGTTATATCACACCAATAATCATCTCTGGGAGCACACTTATATATATATATATTAATATATATGTATACATACATGTGTGTCATCATCATCATCATCGTTTAACGTCCATTTTCCATGCTGGCATGGGTTGGACGGCTCGTATGGGGTCTGGGAAGCCAGAAGGCTGCACCAGGCTCCAATCTTATCTGGCAGTGCTTCTACAGCTGGATGCCCTTCCTAACGCCAACCACTCTGAATGTGTAGTGGGTGCTTTTTACGTGCCACCGCCACAGAGATCACAACTACAATTTCCATATGATTTTAATTTTGATGTACTTGACTCAATAGGTCTCCTCAAGCATAGCATGTCGCCCTATGGTCCAAGATACTTTTGAGTGGGCCGGTAATGTGACACTGGTGTACGTTACAGCTGGGAACTCACTTTATATGCCGGATCTCCTCAGTCACAGCATATCTTCAGTCATCTCGGTCTTTTGAGTGTATTAATATATATATATATAAAATTTAATAAGGGTAGAAATTGACATTAATCAATTAAAACCAGTGGCCTAGCATATTAAAAAATCCGAAGATTAAAATATTTTTACATACAAAATTTAAAGGAATGATCATGATGAGACTGCAGGTATCCATATGTGTGGATATTAACAATCGAAACTGATCGGTACATAGGTAATCATTTTTATTTCGTATATTTTCATTTGTCTTGCTTATTTTTAATGCTTTGGTTTGTGCTGAGTTTTTTATTTGAGAACTCATTCTTTGGGGAAAATAGCGATTTTGAAGTCTATATCTAGCATGTTGACCGTCCACTTTTAGTGGTCAGTCCTTTAAATTGTGTACATATATATATATATATATATATATATTTATCCCTCTTTCTCTGCCTTTATTACACATCTTCTGCTCTTATTTTTAATGGTAGTATTGCAAAATTAAACTTTGTTACTTGATTGTGCTTGTAGTCTTAGTTCAGAAAAACAACTCTTCTTTATAAGAAATAAATAATAATAGAATAAAATAAGATAAAATAAAACTTGCTTCAGTTTTGC
>NC_043000.1:48216414-48241414 GCF_006345805.1 Octopus sinensis
TACATGACAGCAAAAACTTCAGTGCTATTACATCTAGGCAATAAATTAAAGAACACACCTCACTATGGAACATTGGACACTTCACTTATGCTACTAAGGCCCTTAGGGATGGTATGATTGCTACTATTTTCATTTTGAAGTTCCTAAATATCTTGCATTTCATGGCTACTTTTTTAAAAAGAAAAAATGGATAAAAACCAAAACCATTTTATTCTGTGGAACACAATGACAAAATCATAACAAAGATTTTTCCTTCCTCTTTTTTTTCCTTTTACTATTTTTCTGAATGGATATATTCATTTTTGTGAAGTTGCTTTTATACCAGTTATCAGATCCTTTGAATTTAATATCCGCTTATAAATATCTGTAACGCTACCATTATAATCTTTTTTTTTGTTTTTTTTTTTGCTTTTCTTTTTTTTTTATATATTTTTTTAGTAAAGATTGTGAATACAAAAGACATGATATTTCAGATATTATTTTGTATTCAACTTAATATAACCAGATTAAAAGAGAATTCTTATGATTACTGATGCACTCATACTACGTTGAAAGAGATTTGAAGTCAAATGATTACAGTTGGAGAGATAAGACAGGAGTTTCAAATACAAATTCCACTATTTTGCCAAATAATGATGGATTATTTTTGTATTTATTTTAGTTGAAATATTATTATTAAAGTGGCAAGCTGGCGGAATCCTTAGCAAGTTGGGCAAAATGCTTAGCAGCATTTTGTCCGTCTAGGTTGAATTTGCCTTTCATCCTCTCAGGGTTAATAAAATAATTACCAGTTGACCACTGGAGTCAACATAATTAATGTAACCCCTCCCTTGAAGTTGCTGGCCTCGAGCCAGGCAGAATCATTCTTACATTCTGAGTTCAAATTTAGCATCTGGACAATTAACCAGAATAAATTGATCGCTTTGAATACTTAAGTCCTAAAGAATGGTGATGTCTTTATTTATCTACTACTTTGACAATCTTATCTTCCCCACCAAGTTCTTTATTATTGTTGTTGTTGTTGAAAAGGCGGCATGCTGGCAGAATTGTTAGCATGACAGGCAAAATGCTTTGCGGCATTTCGTCTATCTTTACATTCTGAGTTCAAATTCCACTGAAATCAACTCTACCTTTCATCCTTTCGGGGTTGATAAATTAAGTACCAGTAAAACACTGGATCATGTAATCAATTTACCCCCGCCAATCAAATTTCAGGCCTTGTACTCTTGTACAAAGGATTATTGTTGTTGTTGATGATGAGGATGTTGTTGTTGCTGTTATTGTTATTTCAGTCTATGTTTCTGTAGTATACTCTTTTCTCTTTTACTTGTTTCAGTCATGTGACTGTGGCCATACTGGAGCACCACCTTTAGTCGAACAAATCGACCCCAGGACTTATTCTTTGTAAGCCTAATACTTATTCTATTGGTCTCCTTTGCTGAACCACTAAGTTACAGGGACGTAAACACACCAGCATCGGTTGTCAAGCGATGTTGGGGGGACAAGCACACTGACACACAAACATATACACACACATATATATATGTATATACATATATACGTTGGGCTTCTTTCAGTTTCCATCTACCAAATCCACTCACAAGGCTTTGGTCAGCCCGAGGCTATAGTAGAAGATACTTGCCCAATGTGCCATGCAGTGGGACTGAACCCGGAACCATGTGGTTGCTAAGCAAGCTACTTACCACACAGCCACTCCTAAGCCTACAAGTTACAAGTATGCCAGTAAACATTCAATTTCTTAAATTTTGCAACAAAAATGTGTCTTCTAAAGACCAGAAGCTAAGTTTGTATCAAACATTGAAAAAAAGAAAAAAAAACATACACAAAAAGTATTCCATGTAAAAATATTGCTTCCAACCATACTGCCAACAAATGAATAAAAATGTTTGAGAACTCAGTAAGGATAACTTTCCAGATGTATTCCTCTTTCTAGTCTTCTTTCCATTGTATGATATACAATGAAAACAGCTTGAATCGATTGTTTCGAAAGAGCTGTTCTTCACTCCTGCTCCAGAGTGTCGGCTGCAGGGTCACTCCGATAAGCTCTATCTGCAACGATTTCGTCTCAATCAAAGGAGATGGGCTTTCTCCGTCCAGGTTGCGGATCCGTGGAATAAGCTGCCAGACGAGATGGTGAAGATGCCGACGACCGCTCGGTTCAAAGTCTCCCTTGACCACAATTGGCCTGAACTCTTTACATGAACACCACCCTGTACATAACTCCATGTCCCCCTACATGGCCTTGCTTTTTGCTTTTTGAGCCAAAAATTAACTAACTAACTAACTAAGTGTGATGCAGTTTACAGAAAACTTACTAATTGGAAAATGAATTGTTAATTCTGAGTAACAAAGCTGTATAAACAGAAATTATCAGAAAGAGAATGAATAGAACATCATTAAAACGATTTCAAACTTAAAATCTCTGAGCTGAGTACTTTTCAAATTGTGTCTGCTTTGTATAAATAAAGATTCACATGAAGTCATCGTCATCATCAACATCATCACATTGATCAGATGAAATTCGTTGAAGACGATTTTCTTCAGCCTGATACCCTTCCAGTTACCAGCTTTCCCCTCCATCAATGTAAGGTATTATTTCCTCATGGGTGGTCATATTTTCGCAGAATACTGGAAACTAAGGAGACAGCTAATATGAAAGTATCATACCTTTACAATTATCATGCAATGTCAAGACAAGGGGACAAACACACATTCGTGTACACATCCATTCATTCATATATGCATCATATATGCATACATTGTGTGTGTGTGTGCGTGTGCGTGCGCGCGTGTGTGTACAGTGGGATTCTTTTTGTTTCCATGTCAATCTTTGGTTGACCTGAGGCTATAGGTGAAGATATTTGCCCAAGATACCTCACATCACAGTGTTGGGAAGTGAACTTCTTATCCACACAGCTGTGTCTACATTTGTTCTATTGCTGTCATATTTCAATATATCATCATCATCATCATCGTCGTTTAACGTCCGTTCTCCATGCTAGCATGGGTTGGACGGTTCGACCGGGGTTCTGGGAAGCCAGAAGGCTGCACCAGGCTCCAGTCTAATTTGGCAATGTTTCTACAGCTGGATGCCCTTCCTAATGCCAACCACTCTGTGATGTAGTGGGTGCTTTTTACGTGCCACCTGCACGGTGCCAGGCGGGGCTGGCAACGGCCACGGTCAGATTGTGTATTTTATTGCCACCGGCACGGAAGCCAGTCGAGGGGGTGCTGGCATCGGCCACGAGTCGGATAGTGCTTTTTACGTACCACCAGACCAGGGATCCTGGCTGGTTCAATTCGATTTCGATTTCGCTTGCCCCAACATGTCTTCACAAGCAAGGGGTTGGCATGGGTGCCTGTCGTACGGTCGCATTGAGTATTTTACGTGCCACGGCCACGAGTCGGATAGTGCTTTTTACGTACCACCAGGCCAGGGATCCTGGCTGGTTCAATTCGGTTTCGATTCGATTTCGATTTCGCTTGCCCCAACATGTCTTCGCAAGCATGGGGGGTTGGCATGGGTGTCTGTCGTCGATGAGGTTCTATATCGCTTCGCTTGCCTCAACCGGTCTTTGTGTCCAAGGAGGAAAGGCATTCATAAGTGGGCTGGGAACTTGTCCTGCCTGCTTCTCACGTACAGAATATTTCCAAGGTCTCGGTCTTCTGGTCATTCCTCAGTGAGGCCTAAGTTCGAAGGTCGTGCTTCACCACCTCGCCCAGGTTCCTGGGTCTACCTCTTCCACGGGTTCCCTCAACTGCTAGGATTGGCACTTTCTCACACACCTACTTCATCCATTCTCGCCAATGACCATACCAGCGCAATCGTCTCTCTTGCCACCACAACTGATGCTTCTTAGGTACAACATTTCTCTCAAGGTGCTAACGCTCTGTCGAGTATGTACACTGACATTACACATCCATCGAGCATACTGGCTTCATCCTCAGGAGCTTACGCATGTCCTACGTCACGGCCATTTTCGCTGCCATGTAGCATGGCTGTTCGTACACACGCATCATACAGTCTGCTTTTACTTGAGCGAGAGGCCTTTAGTCCAGCAGAGGTAAGAGCTCCCTAAACTTTGCCCAGGCTATTCTTTTCTAGCAGTTACATTTTCAGCGCACCCACCCCCACTACTGACTTGGTCACCTAGATAACGGAAGCTATCAACTACTTCTAGTTTTTCCCCCTGGAAAGTGACGGAAGTTGTTTTCTGCAGATTTCGGGTTAATGCTCCCGAGCATCTGCCACATACAAAAACTATCTTCCCAGTTAGCCTACCTTTGACATTGCTGCCCTCTTATGTGTCCATAGCTTACACTGGGTACATCTTATAGAGTTTATATATATAAATAATATATATATATATATATATATATATATATATCCTATGAGTCTTTGAAGTGATATTTAAATGAAAATTTTTCTTCCCTTTCTTCCTTTAGATAAGTTTCACTGAAAATGTAAATTATTTATGATAACAGACAAAGAAGAGGAACAGAATTAAGGAGTATAAATCAGCAGGATAGATTCTATGATATCAATAAATCTACACAATGTTAATGCCAAATCCCTCAAATTTAACAGCTTTTAAAATGGAGACTGAATATTTTTAAGTCATAAATCTTAGAATTAAAATTATAGATTGTCAAAACTAAAAAAAAATGTCAGTTAAATCAATGTTATTCGATGATTCATATTATTTACACCAATGTTTGTAATATTTCCTCTATGTTCTATAATGTAGTTTTCCCCTCTTCTTTCTAACATCAATTTTTCTGATTTCATATTATCATTATGGTTTCCTCTGTTACTTATATTGATTTCTTTTTGGTCATTTGTTCCCAATAGAATCATTATTGTTTAGATTCAGTTCATCACAGATTGATGAAACCTATGGCACTCTGGCAGACGTATAAGCACTTATATTTAACATCCAGATTAGTTGTTGTATAAGTAATGAACATAAAGTTAATCTGGCTCAACCCATAACAATCTGATTTTCTTTTCTAGAATGTTACTCTTAGAATTACTTCATTTTCCCCCTTCGTTGGAATTACAACCGTGTTTCGTGGTCTGCTACGACAACAGCTCCTTTATAGGGTCCAGTTAGCTCAAGACATCATTAGGAGGAACCAAGTCCAGTTTCGGCCCCTACTCCTCTACTGTTTTGACGTGGCGGGTTCCCCCCCCCCTTTCAGAGGTGTCTTCAGCTCTGGTGTTGGGTGCATGTCTTCTTTCTTTCTTCTTTCTTCTGTTCCCTGGCCTCTTTGGTGTAGTGTCAATGAGTGTCAGCCAGCGACTGACTTGTCAAACTTTTCCCTTTAAATACCTGCTGCTAGGCTCCAGAAGGCAGCCCCAGCAAGTTGTCTCCATGTTTCTCTTGATGGCTCACTCCCTGGTTTAAGTCAGATGTTATACTCTTGTTCATTCTCATCACCATCCTTGTCATTATCATCTCTTTATGCCCACTTTCCATGCTGGCATGGGTTGGATGAGTTGCCACAGCGACAATCAGGCCCAAATTTCAAGAGTGCTTGCTCGCCTAAACTGATCAGAGAATTGATCTCATTTGTGAGTTTCATATTTTTGCTTGTTTTCTGTACCTGGATGCCTTTCCTAACACCAACCAACCAATCAACCAACCAAACAACCAACCAACCTACCAACTAGCCAACTAACCAACCATCCATTTTAGGACGTGTACTGTGTGTGTGTGTGTGTGTGTGTGTGTTTGTGTTTTGTGACATCAGCACTATGGAGGTACTTGTATGTATCCATGACATGACTAAAGGGACTTCTTGTCCTTATGTCTCTGCTTGCCTGTTATTCTCTTTATACAATGAGAGGCATCTCTTTATTCTATTCATTATTGTATGTGTACTGTAGTTTACTTAACAAACAATACAATACACAATACACTGAGGAAGGTACTAGGACTTCTTAAACAACAGCTATTTGGAAACTAATCTTTTTATATCTTATATGAAATAGCAAACAAGTGATTGTCTAAAATTTAGAAATTCACATTGTTATAATGAGTCTTTATATAGCCATTATTTTCATATACTTTCAGTCCCATATTAAAAACTTCAAACTAAATATATTTACTATACTGTATATATTGGTGGTGATGTATATGTTGTTTAATTTTTTTTCTATGTGTTTTTTTCTTTTATTTTAAATTCTGATTCTCTTGTTGTCTCAAGGGTGAGAATTATAATGTAAATATCAAAGAAAGAAATAAGCGATCCCATTATTAATACCAAGAAAATATTCAGAAAATATTTGAAAAAAAAAAATGTCAATTAAAAATCCATTTACACTAAAAAAAAAAAACAGGGTTTGTAGATATTTTGTGCTCTGTAACAAACAATGAAGCTCATGTAAATAAATTTTATAAAAATATAGAACTGCTTCAAGAGAAATTAAGTCTGGAATAATTTTTGTATATTTTAACTTTTTATTTTTATTGTTATTCAGTGAAATTTGAAACAATATTTGGTATAGCAAAATAATAGATATGAAGTTAAATGAAAATAATTTACTAAGAAGATTTAAAAATATACAGGATATAAAATAGAAAATGTAAGCTTATAATGAAAACAAGAGGCAAGATATTTACATAAAAAATATAAAATTTTAAAGCAAATACTATAAATAACTAATTTGCAGACATAAATAACAAAAACGTGCAAACAATACTGCATTAAAAACGGTTATGGCAAAATCAATATGTTTAAACAATAATAATAATAATAATAATAATAATAATAATAATAATGATAATAATAATGAAAAGAAAGAAAAATAAAACAGAACAAAAAATGATAATACAATAAAAAAAGGTATTTAGTGAGATATTGAGTTTAGCAAAATCCAGTATGCGCATTTAATAAACGTACACATAGACACACATACACACACACATATATTTATATATGTAATAAATTTCAAGTTGATTAAGTTCCAATATGAGGTATATTTATTATTTTCAAACTTTCTACAGTATTTGCGGTAATATTTTTTACTCTTATTTTATACTAAGAGTCAAAGAATAACTCTTTTGATTTAGAACAATGGATAACACATATATATATATATATATATATATATATATACACACACACACATACAAGTGTTATACCTTTCTATGTGTTTCTTATTTCATTTTATTTTCTTGACCAGAATAAAAATAATAAGAATAATAATTATGAAAATAATAATAATGAATGATTTTCCATGAATTACAATTACAACTGACAAATTTGGATCCTGCTACAGAAAATGATGTTTCCATTTTTTTTTCTTTCAATGAATTTATTATTATTGTTATTATCTCTTCTTGGATTTATATTGATTTCTTACACAGTTGCTTGTTTCTGGCAGTGTTTATGTTGTGTAGACCTAGATGAGCTCAAATCAAGCAGTGAGTTGGTAAAACAATTAGGAATGACCTGCAGATCTTTTGTTCTAGCAGTGTGAAATTTATATCATTTGATCAGCATTCAAACTTTGACCTCTTGGTCTTCTTTTCTAGCATATTATTTGTAATGTACAGGACCACATTATCGGAGATATTAAAGAATTTTAAGATGATTGGGAGGTAATCACTGAAAGAAATGTGGCTACTAATTCTAACAGGTCCAGACACTACATAGAACATCTTTCATAGGAGTCTTCTCAATATTATATATGGTCATCTGTATTTTTATTTCAACCACTTAAATCTATTTTGCACATCCTGAAATTTTCTATTTATCATCATCATCATCATTTAACGTCCGTTTTCCATGCTAGCATGGGTTAGATGGTTCGACCAGGGTCTGGGAAGCCAGGAGGCTGCACCAGGCTCCAGTCTGATCTGGCCGTGTTTCTACAGCTGGATGCCCTACCTAAAGCCAACCACTCCGTGAGTGTAGTGGGTGCTTTTACAAGCCTTTTAACGTGCTTATGCAGATGTTATTTCATAGAAGTTGGCAGAGTCCTTATAACATAGGATAAAGTCATCATCATCATCCCTTTACATCTATTTTCCATGCTGACATGGGATGGATTAGTCATTGCTATGTTCTTAGGTGTGTCAGAGGCTCTTGTCTCAGATGTAAATTTAATTTTTGTCTTGGTTTCTATGTGTGGTTACCCTCCCAATCATCAACAGCTTTATAGACATACAAGGTGCACTTATTCATGGCGCCAGCTCAATGGAACTTATCATATCTTCAACAAGACTAGCAAAACCTCTCCGCTACATATTTAATAGAATGTATTGGTGCATTCTATCAAGGTTCCAGCTCTATGGAGGATGGTGATGAGAGTATGAGAGATAACATTAAGTGAAATGCCAGTGGAATTTGTTGTGGTTCATTGCACTCAAAATTCAAGTTCTGCCAAGGTCAGCTATAACTTCCATCCTTTTGGGTGGAAAAGGGGTCAATAAAATAAAGTGCTAGTTATAAACCATGGATTGGTGGAATGTTAGGATGCTGACAGAATGTTTTGTGATATCTGTTCTTATTCATTGCATTCTGATGGCAAGTGCTGCAAGAACACTGATGTCATCCTGCATAAGACTTGCTTTTTCTTTGGGCAACACCTGTGGCATCAAACTTTGCCAAATCTTTGAATAAAAGATATACTGATGATGGCTAGTATGCTTTCGATCATATGTTTACTAAATCACATATGACCCAGGGCTAAACAGCAACAACCAGTGAACAGACTATACTATTATGACATGGCTCTAACAAAGATATTCTGTTTTCACTGGATCATTCCACTGAGATGTAAAAGACTATTCCATATCATTTACCAAACATAAAACTAACACTAAGCTGATAGTGATTGTTAGATTTAATACTACCAGTACAATGCCAGAACCAAGAATCATAAATTGCAAAAACCTCATGTTACACTATAGTACATTTGACTCAGTTTTATGATCAAAACCAGCAATAATATATGCAAAAGTTTATTCTAAGTGCCCCTTTAATTTACAATTATGACAGATAATCTGTATTATATATAATCTTAGTCATCTAAAAACAGCATATATTTTAGAGACTGGAGATTTTTATTATCATATTTTATTCCTATATCATCTTATCAAATATATTCTAACAAAATTATTTTCATTTTCATTTCATGTTATACCATATAAATCACATAAACTTCGAAATATGTCATAGTATATGCATGTATACATTATACGTATGTACATACATCACATACATCATTTATATATATATATATACACACACACACACACATATATATATATATATATATGTATGGAAGAAGAGTGAAAAAGTTTCTGATAATCAACTAACTAGTATGAATCAATCCAAATTCAGGCCTTTGATATCTATTTCCATGCTTAGAATTTCATATTCATCTTAAATATCATCATCATCATTTAATGATATTTTATATATATATATATATATATACACACACACACATACACACCTAAATACAGATATATATGAATGTATGTGCATATATGTATGCGTGTGTGTATATGTATATGTGTGTGTGTGTGTGTGTGTGCATAATATTATATTATATTTATGGTATTCTTCAGAAATAGATTTATTTCATATAAATAGTTGTATAGTGGAGCAAGACAAAAAGAAGAATTATGACAATCTATTCATCTTTTATTGTGGCTGTTCTTTTTTTGCTTTGCTTTTTGTTTTGAAATTTTTTTCTTGAAACATTATGCTTAATAATAAAAAAAAAACAAAGATAAAAGAAGCAAACACATAAAAGCAATTGGTTACCAGAAAACAATTTATAGACAGCTACTTATTTCAATCGAAGATTCTACATCAAATACTTTTTTGCATTTCTTATGACTAATTAAATTCATCAAAATATTGAGTCATCTTGATGTGTTCTTGAAATTTATGTAAGTTCTTGTTTCTGTGTGTTGCTTTTATTCATGTTATTTAAGTTGAAAGTAAATAAAATTGAGTTCAATAAAGTTGTAAATGTACTTAATTTATAAAAAATAAAAAACTGTTTCTATGTTTGTTTAACTGAAATAGAACCATTGATCTGAAAACAGTTGCAAAATGAATTTATGCGAAATAAGGTTAAATTTACTTTTGATATCTGATTCAAAAATAACTGAAAATTATTGTAAACAATCGAATGTGCGATTGACATCCTACAAAATCAACAAGCGCTGAACACTTACACACAACAAGACAACGCTGTATATGTACTGCTATAGAGTCACTTAGGTTGATAGAAATAACCACCAACATGCTCTTAATTTACATCCTACCATTTTAAAAGAACAAAGGACAAATTCAATAGTAGTTCTAGATACCACTAAAAGATGGGATGGATGTAGCAAGGATTTATTGCTCACCTGTCTGTGTTGTTCTTAGGCTATTTAGCAATAGAATAACATACCAAAATAACTATAGTATATCGAACTACCCTAGATTCAAACTCTTTGTCGAGCAGCAGTGCTAAACTCATTGTGTATAGCAAGGACTCAATCAATTTTTTTGCATAAGAATAGTATTTATGTTCTTAATGCCTGTCATAGTCACCACAGAGTATTTTGTCATTCAAGAGAAGAAAGTAATTAGGAAGGTGTCTTCTCTCTAAGATATGCATTCCATTATAGGACTTAAATTATTCTCTGAGTTGTCAGAATTTATTAGACATGTTGCTTTATATTCTAAGAAAGTTGTCCCTGAACTGTTTTCAACTTATACTTAAATTACCTACAATGCATTTAGTTTATCTTGAAAAGAGAGAAAAACAATAATAATAAGGCATGACTATATGGTAAGTAGTTTGTTTTCCAATCACATGACTCTTGGTTCAGTCCCACTGCCTGGCAACTTTGGCAAGTGTCTTCTGCTATAGTCTCAGGTTAATCAAAGCCTTGTGAGTGGATTTGGTAGACAGAAACTGAAAGAAGCCCATTGTATATGTGTGTGTTTGTCCCCCCCCCCCCACCACCACCACAAATTGACAACCAGTGTTAGTGTGTTTATGTCCCTGTAATTTAGCAGTTTGGAAAAGAGATCAATATAATAAATGCTATGCTTAAAAAGAGAATAGTACTAAGATTGATTCATTCGACTGAAAATTCTTCAAGGCGGTGCCCCAGCATGACCACAGTCTAATGACTAAAACACATAAAAGAATAAAACAAAAAGATATATTTGATAACGTAGTCTTTGATACTTAGTACCTGAATAAAAGGGCTGATAATCCCTATTAGATTACCATTTAATCATAAGATCAAATTTAAACTAGGAACAACATAAGAACAGTCACAAATGCAGACTCACCTGCTATTTAAGTAGATTTATATTTTATTGGGTTCTGTTTTTTTTATTACAAGATGGTGTGTAATACTTCAGCCAAGTTTTAATTCCATGAGGCTCAAACTAAACCTACTTTATTCAAGTAGATTCCTCTGCTTTCTGTATTGTGATTTAGTACTTACATATTTATTAAATCCAAATAAATTATTGCAGCATTCATTGGTATAATCACCATCTGCAATTTCTCCCATCTGTTTTACCATCCATGTTAGCATGATGTAGTCAAGTGTTAATGTGTTTTATCCCCCATCTCAGTAGTTCATAACATCAAGAACACACACAGCAACAGAGGAAACCACATTGGCGCGGCCTGCTTTGGCAAAAATAGCTTTTATTGATAAAGTATAAAATCTTTAAAGTTTGTATGCCAGTGGCACTTGCATGGCACAGAAACTTTAAAAACTTTATTGCATTCATATATCTATGTACACGTATATGTACTCACACACACACACACCTATCTGCACGTGCACACCATTACTGATATCTTATATGAGTCATAACATATGGAAATTATTTATTAATGGGATATCTTGAAGGTTAAATGAAATTTCCAGTATATCATTGTCAATTTACTTCCTTAGTAGAATAAATAGTGTATATCTAATAGAAATACTGTCTTGAAAACGCCAGGTTTACTTTATATATTGCTTATGATGTAATAATGCACTTTTACACTTACTCTCTGGAAATATAAAACCTCTTTGATAATCTTTATGATAACAAAATCTCTATAAACTTTAGAATACTCAGGGTAAAGTTTAACCCCTTTGGTAACAATCTGATTAGAGCTGCCCTTTAAAACCCTTCTGTTTTAATCCATTAGCATATAAACTAAACATATCTCGTTGAAATATTCTACGTATTTTGTGCTTAAGCCAGCTGGATCTGGTCTCTCACACTACAAGTTCATTCTAAAAATAAACGATTACATCATTGAAATTTTAAAACTACAAGGTAATGCATGACTGATTCAAAATAATGTGAATAAACATAGGCATAGGAGTGGCTGTGTGGTAAGTGGTTTGCTTATGAGCCGCATTGTTCTGGGTTCAGTCCCACTGTGTAGCACCTTGGGCAAGTGTCTTCTGCTTTAGCCCCGGGCTGACCAATGCCTTGTGAGTGGATTTGGCAGACTGAAACTGAAAGAAGCCCACCGTATATATGTATATATATATGTGTATGTTCATGTGTGTTTGTGTGTCTGTGTTTGTCACTCCAACATCACTTGACAACCGATGCTGGTGTGTTTACATCTCCGTAACTTAGCGCTTCGGCAAAAGAGACCGATAGAATAAGTACTAGGCTTACAAAGAATAAGTCTCGGGGTCGATTTGCTCAACTAAAGGTGGTGCTTCAGCATGGCCACAATCAAATGACTGAAACAAGTAAAAGAGTAAACATTATATTTAACAAAGTAATGTGAATACTAAAAGGTTTAAGTGATGTAAATCAAAATCTGCCATCAAAATTCATCATCATCGTTTAACGTCCGTTTTCCATGCTAGCATGGGTTGGATGGTTCGACTGGGGTCTGAGAAGCCAGGAGGCTGCACCAGGCACCAGTCTGATCTGGCAGTGTTTCTACAGTTGGATGCCTTTCCTAATGCTAACCACTCCATGAAAATATGTTTCTAACAGTAGCTTAATGATAAGGTTATTTTATTAAAATTCTTCACTATTTTCAAAACAAATTGAAATGAAGATAATGCATTTCAAAAGACTAACACTCATCTTTCAGTCTTGACTAAGGAGAACATGCTGAGATCATTGTGACTTCCTTGTCACCTATTACTAGTCTGAACGTAGTTACTCTGTTCATGCACTGCTTTAGTTATTCTATATATATATATATGGAAAAAAAAGTCAAGATAGAAAATGCTAAAATAATTTTATAAAAAACATTTCAGTAGTGGTTTCAGTCACTGAGATTTTTTCAGCTGTAACAATTAAATAATTAAATTTAGAAAAAATTAAAAGAAAAGTTTATTTAAAAGAATATTTGTATAGTGTTCAAATACAAGTGACATTTTCCTATTTTAGCATTTTCTATCTTGACTTTTTTTCCATATATATCAACTTGTATGCTCCTTTTCATCCTTATAAATATATATATATATATAGTTAATCCAAACATGAAAACACAAAGAGAAAATACAACAGCGCGAGCCCATGAAACAATTATAGTGTTATTGGACGCTCAGGAAAGGAAAGAAAGAAGGAGGATTTAACATTTCGAGCGGAGCTCTTCACCAGAAACATAGATAAAGGAAAGGTCCTCGGAAGGGAAGACGGAGAAAGAAAATCGATAACGATACACACGCATGTATTTATAGTGCACATGGTCAAGTGGTTAGTGATCATGAGCCCAATTCCTAAATTCGGTTGTGCATTGTGTTCTCAAGCAAAGCTCTTCACCTCATGCTACTCTACAATCACTTTAACACCTGACACATGGCACGCAGTGCACCTGTTCAGCAATGTTGATTTGACGGAGTGAATGAGCTAATGTGCAGCATGAACAGTTGATCAATTTAAACAAATCTTTTGTGCAGGTTGTTGAGCAAAAAGCTGAATGCTCATATATTGTTTTTGACACGAGAGTCCATTATTTATTGGCATAGTAACAATCAACGAGCAGAACAGAATGACCACAAGGTGGCAAACTGGCAGAAATGTCAGCACACCGGGCAAAATGCTTACCGGTATTTTGTCTTTCGTCTGCCGTACATTCTGAGTTCAACTTTGCCTTTCATCCTTTTGGGGTCGATTAAATAAGTACCAGTTATGCACTGGGGTCGATATAATTGACTTAATCCATTTGTCTGTCCTTGTTTGTCCTCTCTGTGTTTAGCCCCTTGTGGGTAGTAAAGAAATAGGTATTTCATCTTTCATCTGCCGTTACATTCTGAGTTCAAATTCCACCGAAGTCGACTTTGCCTTTCATCCTTTCGGGGTCGATAAATTAAGTACCAGTTACGCACTGGGGTTGATGTAATCGACTTAATCCCTTTATCTGCCCTTGTTTGGCCCTTGTGGGCAATAAAGAAATAAGAATGACCACAACATGATGTAAAATATGAAATTTTTAGTGATTAAATACCAGTGCCACACTAGCAGCCCAGTTCGGTTGCTGTGGCTAAAGAGGAGATAACAACTCCAAAATGCTTGCATCTCACAGACTCGGTAGGTGGTGCTGCAAGCTTATTTTAGGTGTATTTACTTTATTTGCCCCCAGTGAGAAATTTTCTCCATGACAAAACAGAGAAATGCTTTCTTACAAGTTCAAATATACCCCAAGGATATTTGTACTGGAAGTGACACTTGTATTTTTATACATCACTGCTTAGCACTGCCACCCTGTAATTTATCCAAGATTCTGCTGGTAGAAAATGTATTCAAACCATTTTAGAACAACTAGCCACCCAATAGAATAACTTCTGCTATCTTTTTGTATGAAGCACACATATACAGGCTTCCACTCAACATCTATCCAACATCCTCTACTCTATCTTTCATCACATGAAAATTAAAGATCTGTGCTTGAAAGGGAAAGAGTTTCTCTTGATGGTTGTGATGGTGGTGATGGTGATAGTGGTGGTTGTAGTGGTGGTGGCAGCAGCAGTAGAAATATGATTGTTGAGTCGCAAGCATTGGTAAAAGAAGAAAATCAGTTGAGGTATGAACATTTGATATTAGATTTAATGGGACTTGACTGTCATAAAGCACACACACACATACACACACTCAATAGAATGTCAGATAGGATGTCTTGCAGTAATTGTTCTGGCTCTCTGGGTTCAAATCATGCTGAAGTCAACTTGGACACAGGCTTGAAACATTTGAATCAAATGAGTAAACCACATTAGATATTTCCTTTTTAAAACCTAGTACTTAGTCTATCGGTCTCTATGCTGAACTGCTAAGTTACAAGGACATAAACAAACCAACACTGGTTGCTAAGCGATGGTGGGGGGGCCAGACACATACGCACACATACACATGTGTGCACACACACACACATACACAGATATACATATGACAAGTTTCTTTCCCTTTCAATGAAACAAATTCACTTCCAGGTCTTTGGTCAGCCTTCGACTATAATAAAGACACTTGCATAAGATGTCATTCAGTGGGACTGAACCTAGAACCATGATGTTGGGAAGTAAGCTCCTTACCCCAATGCAACACCAATACATATCTATCCATCCATTGAGCCATCCATCGATCTATCCCCCAACAGAAAAGCTCTACCTTGTAACTTGTCCCATCTGTGTGCAGCCCTGTGTGGCCAATAAAGAAACTTATCTATCTATCTATCTATCTATCTATCTATCTATCTATCTATCTATCTATCTATCTATCTATCTATCTATCTGTGTCTCTCTCTCTCTCTCTCTCTCTCTATATATATATATATATATATATATATATATATATACATATATATATATATATATATGACATGTGTTAGAGGGAGCAGGTAAAAACTTTACCCATTTTCTACCCCAGTATTAAATATATCCTTCCAAAAATATCTAAAATATAGTTACAGCTTTTAAACAAAGTTTCTGTAATGGGATTCATTTTCTGACATCTGAGTTTTTTGGGGGTTTTTTCATAAAAATTTTCTGATAACAATTTAAATCTTTCATATTTTTGTGTCTCCACATAAAATAATAATTTCAATTTAGAATATATTGATAAATAATCTATATATATATATAAAAGAAAGAAGGAAAAATATATGATATAAACAACATACACAGTCTATGGATTCGTTTATATTGACATGCTTGAAGGCAACAGTTGTTAACATTATTTTGTTAACATTGTTTTGTGATTATTTAGATGTTGTATAATTCAAATAAAATTATAGCACTGAACTTGAAAAAAAAAAGCATCTGAAAATTCAATTCAATGGAAAACACATGCATATATATATATTTACATACATTTATACACATGTACAATATTTAGATTTTTGCACAGCCAAAACAATAAACCAGCATAATTAAATAAATTGGCAAAAAGCAAAAACCACAGCTGATTGGAGTTTTGTTTTGGGAAACCAATTTTATGATAGGTTCAGTATGTGAAATGCAACAGGTTCAACAACTAATGTGATATCTGAGCTGGAACAGTCAGTAAGGCTCCACCCAGCAATAGCATAATAATAATAATGATAATAATAATAATAATAATAACAATAACGATGACAATAATAATAACAAAAATAATGATAATAATAATAATAACAATAATAATAACGATAACAATAATAATAATAATAACAACAACAACGATAATAATAATAATAACAACGATAACAATAATAATAACGATAATAATAATAATAACAATAATAATAATAATAATAATAATAATAATAATATAATAATAATAACGATAACAATGACAATATTGATATTGATGGTTGTGATGGTGATAATAATAATAATAATAATAATATAATTAGTAAATTTATGTTGTAAAAATAAAACAGTAAAAATTAATATAAATAATATATTCCAATGAGATAACAGAGAAATAAATCAGTTAAATGGATTTTGATTTTATTTATTATTATTTCTCTTGTCTCCAATGGTTTGTTTTGCTGGATGCAGTAAATAAGTTCTGCAAACATAGGTGATATAGAATGGATGAGCGTGACCGACAAACTGACGTTGGAGGTGGTTCTGGTGTAAATCTAATGGCTTAGGAATGGAAACAGAATGTATCAAAAAACAAAAAGTTCCAGAAATTCTTCAAAGATTCTTCCTTCTCCTTCTCTTTGTTTTTATGACTTTGCAGTTCACATGTTCAAGTGTATTGATGTATAACAAGGAAAGGAACCTCTTTTTCTTTTCCACCATTCCTCATCATAAAGCACAGCAATCCACCCATGCCCACCCACTATGTTCTAATAGCTTCATTGGAAGATTTATATAATCTTCTTGACTGAGTTATCTTAGCAGCTTTATAACTCTCCTGGTAAATAGATGCTCTATGCTCTATAGCATTTATTCCTTGATGGCAAGTCACAGCATACATAGACTGGAACTGGGCCCTTTGAGGCTCCTTGAATTGTTGGGCCCATAGAAAACTGCCTGGTGTGTCCATACCTTAAGACATCCCTGTTTTTAGAGGAGAAAAGATTTGTAGCCCTTCACTCAACACTTCTTGTGGGAGCACGTGGCTTAATGGTTAGGGTGTTGGACTCATGATTGTAAGATTGTGATTTCGATTCCTGGACCATGTGATCTTGAGTAAAATGCTTCATTTCACATTGCTTTAGTCCACTTAGCAGACAAAAATGAGTAATCCTGTGATGGACTGGCGTTCTATCTAGGTAGAGAATATATACGCCGTGAAACTGAGAAACTGTCCCTTATGAGTTGGTATGACTAAAAAAACATAACTTTACCTTTTTTTTTTACACGACTTTCTATTTTTTACAAGAAGTGGGGGTGCTGAAAATGTTTTCCCATCACCCTCTCAAAGTGCAGTAGAGCTGGTTGGGGAAAATTAAGATTAAGAGAGAGAGAGAGAGACCAAGTCTGACAACAGCAATAACAACAACCACAATAAAGACAGTAGCTTGGCCTTTCAGTGCTAGAAGTATCTATTGATGGAAAAGAATAAATTTGATATTGTAAGCACAAGTTTCAGGCAGAAAGGAGAAATGAGTACATTGACGGATCTTGAATTGTGTACCTACTGTTTTCAAACAGCCAGTTATACACTAGAAAACCTGTCATCCTATTCTCTCATAGTCATTTCGAACTTTCCATGTTGTCCCTGTGTATTGGTATCCATTCTTGGACAGTTTTTGAGAAGTTGCTAAATCCTTTGTTTGACCCATCTTACAATGTTGCTGCTTTTGAAAGAAAGAAAAAAGAGAGAGGAACTGGTGTCAGTACTAAACTGGTACTTTGTTTATCAATCCTAGAAGCATGGAAGGTAAAATAGACCTTAGTGGAATTTGAACCCAGAAAGCTGAATAGCATGAACAAATATTCCAAAAGCATTTGCCAAATATCCTTATTTCTTTATTACCCACAAGGGGCTAAACATAGAGGGGACAAACAAGGATTAAGTCGATGACATCAGCCCCAGTGCGTAATTGGTACTTAATTCATCGACCCCGAAAGGATGAAAGGCGAAATTGACCTCCGCGGAATTTGAACTCAGAACATAGCGGCAGACGAAATGCCTCTAAGCATTTCGCCCAGCATGCTAACATTACTGCCAGCTCACCACCTTGTTCAGTTAACAGAATATTCTAAATATTCTGTCAACTGAATGCCCAAAAGAAAAGAATAGCATTGGTGTATGTTGAAGTCCTGGAATAATCTGAGCAGAGTCAACTAATGATTATAAGTTCAGTGTGTTAAATTTATATGGAAGGTGCTAAGAGAATGTAAGGAAAGAAAATAGCTGAGAAGCAGATGTTTCTTTAACAGAAAAGTGAGTAGTAATTGACTGCACTGATTTTAAATGTATAACCTAATTGAAGTTGTTGTTTTGTTCAAAGACAATCCTGAGATTCAGCAAACCTGTAATTAAAGTCTTGCTTTAGCTCTGCCTAACCTATATTTTTTTTTTTTACCTTTTCCTATTATTTGTTTCAGTGCATTGCATATTCAGCACTACATTATCCAAATGAAATCTTTCCTTTTTTAATATTGTAGGCTGAGATTTGTGGGAGATTTAGTTGCTTTCTTTTCCAGGTCGAGTGAGTTCAAAGAAACTCTCTCTTTGGTATATACAGTTGTTGTTCTAACAGATTTTTACATGATTAAATTAGCTCCAGGTTTGATCAATCCATTCTCTCTATATAATTCTTTCAAAAGCATTTAACTGCTCTGCTTGAAACACTAACACAGGTGTTGGGGAAATTTTTAACGATTTACCCCAAAAGATATTTATTTACATTGTTACCCCCTTTGATTTCAAAGGAAAAAAATCATAGATAACAAGGAACATTTTTTTTAATATAATTTTACTTACTGCCAAGAATTCCATTTTTACCTCTCTTGGGATAATTTACCCTGGTTCACCAACCCCTGTAACAGGTCATTAAATTGGCAGGATGCTGAGAAGAAACAAACTTTAACTAAACATGAATAAATCGAACATACACACACACACATATATTTATATATGTATATATATATATAAGTTCAGCACTGTAACTACATACATGCTGTTAGTGATTTCATTTCCATCTTGGACTTCTTCCCATTCACCTTTCCAACAAAGAGCTATGCTTGAAACATCAAAACCTCTCTCTTTTTGCAGAGCATCAAACTAATACTTGTGCAGCTCCTCTTCTAAAATTCATTTACCCATGAGGAAAAATACTCCTCCAGTACTGTTCTGACCTCATCTACAGAATTCATATTTTTTTCCATCCAAATGATTTTGAAGACTGTGGAATATATGATAATCAGATGTGACAATGTCCGGCAAATATGGTGGGTGGAGCATCGTTTCCCATTCAAACTGCTCCAGTCTTTGGAATGTCATCCTTGCTATATGTGGCTGAGCATTATCCTGATAGAAGAACACCTTTTGTCTTGAAACCAAAGATGGTCGTTTTTCTTCTAGCCCTTCTGACAGTAAATCTCTTTTGTTATCATTTGGTTTGGCTTTAAAAGTTCAAAGTGGACTAAACCCTTCATATCTCACTAAACAGATACCAATACCTTACGTGGTGAAGACCTTCTTTAGCATAGGGTGTCAGTGTTTCTCCCTCACCTACCCACAGTCTTTGGCACTTAACATTTCTATAGAGAACCCATTTCTGATGACTAGTCACTATCCAGTCCAAAACAAGGTTCATTTGTGAGATGTGTCAGCAAAGAATAGTACACATTCACTCTTTGTACACAATTAGACTCAGAAAGTTTGTGAGGAAACCATTGACCCAATTTTCTGACTTTTCTGATGGCATGCAGGTGTTGATGAATGGTTTAATGACCCTATCCAAGCTTCTCTGCTAATTCCACAGTTGTGATGGGATATTGTTCCACTAAGGTTTGCAGGACATCCTTGATGAGCTCTACAGATCTTCCAAGATGAGGATCTTCTTCTAGGCTGTAGTTTCTGGCTCTGAATTTCTGGAGCCACTGTTGACACTGGATTATGTTTATTGAAGGATCCCCATATACATCATTAATATTCTTCTAACTTTCCATTGTGTTGTTGCCTTTATTGAACTCATAAAGCTAAATATGCCAAATATGCTCCTTTGTCACTTCCATTATAACTTTGAAAAAATAACAGTTAAAATCAAACTGCACTCTTCAAAACTTGCACTATGAATAAGCACAAGGTAAAATTACTACCTGTTTTCATAGCAAGTCAATGCAGGTAGTTTATCCCGTCCCCCTCCAACTTTTGTAAAAAACTGCATTATTTATTAGATGACCCAATATATCAGCATTAGCATCATTTAGCATCTAACCATGCTGCCATGGGTTGGAAGTAAAAGAATCCTAAATGAAAAAAAAAAAATCATAAATACTGATATGATAGAAATATTGGGATGGAAATGATGAAGGTAGTGACAATAATAACAAACACGATGATGATGATGACAGCAACAATGAGGACTTTAGCGATGACAATGATGATGGTAATTTCAGCGATGGTGTTGATCGTCATCGTAGTTTTCATTTTTATAAATACCCTCACCATCATCATCATTGTCGTCATCATCATCATCATGTTCACCGTCATTGCCGTCATCATCATCGTCATCACCACCACCATCACCATCATCATCATCGTCAACATTGTCATTTCAGAAAGTTTTAACTTTTGATTTATTCTACAAGATTAGACATCATATTATGCATTTATGCATGCCTCAAAATATGTATATCATCACCATCATCATCATCATCATCATTATTAACATAATAATAATAATAATAATAATAATAATAATCACCATTGCTATCATTGCTGTTGCTGTGATTGTCATTCACTACCCTTTTTTTTTTTTTTCAATTCAATATCAATGAAAGTCACACACCATTTGTGAATAAATAGTGAGCAGTTCTGTTATGAAGATTCAAGGAAAAGTGAAATTCCATATCAGAACTGATAAAATTCATATTGAAAACTAGTGGGTGGTAGAATTTTCACTGAGCCATTTTCAATATAAATTTTACTAGTAAAAGTGATGGCATTATTATTATTATTATTATTATATTATTATTATTATTTATTATATTATTATTATTATTATTATTATTATTATTATTAAACTAGCATGATTTCTTGTAGATTTTCATTTTTACAAACTTTACATTTTACAATATTAGATTTTTAATTTAGCAAGTTAATATTTGCAGGTTTACTTTATAGAAATTGATGATTTTTATTTATTATTTTTTGTTGTTGCTGTTATTATAACCTTTTCTTTTTCCTTTTTTTTTTAACTACTTTTAATGTCTTGGCCAGTTTTGCTGCCAGTTCCTTCCTTATTCCTGTATAACTTTATATACTCTGATTCACAAAGTAGATCAAAGATGAAGAGATATTACCACTGAACAAGCAATGTGGAATGTCTTCAAAAATATTATATTAATCCTGTTGCAATACTTGTAAAAGTAAAATTGATTTTTCACAAGATAGTCGGCATCGGTTCTTTGCTAGGTCTTTCACAGTTTGTTTGTGTCTTTTTAGTTTGTTTTTTGTCTTTTTTCTTCCCCCTACCCACCCACCCACACACACACACAGCCGATTCTTATCTCGACATAAGAATTAAATATAATATTCGCAGTCTTTTCTTCTTCTTCCTTCCAAGTTAGTGAGATATAGTAAACAGAGTAGACAGTTCTGAATATTAGATGCAACTGGAATGAATTAAGATTACGAATTTGACAACATAGGTAAACAAAAAACAATAAAAGAATAAAATAAAATAAAATAAAATAATAAACCTGGAATATTTTATCTCGATATTCAGTTATCTCATTGAAACAATACTTCTATCACATTTACTGGACAACTTTGTATAAGTTTGTAAACAACATATATGAATTCCCGATATGCTTTATTGCTTGTGTGGCATTGATATTTAATCACTAAATAGCCTTTTATTCCATATTCTACATGATGTTGTTATCATTCTGTTCTGCTCTTTAGTTGTTTTCAAGTGTCCTATACCAATAAATACATACGTACTTATATATATATATATATATATATATATATATATATCTTTTATCTTTCATCTTTTACTTGTTTCAGTCATTAGACTGTGGCCATGCTGTGGCACCACCTTGTAGAATTTATAGTCGAATGTATTGACCCCAGTACATTTTTGTTCTAAAGCCTGGTATTTATTCCAACGATTTATTTTGCCAAACTGCTAAGTAACAGGGACATAAACACACCAACACTGGTTGTCAAGCAGTGAAGCAGGGACAAACACATATACATAGATACACACACACATACATATATATTCATATGACGGGCTTCTTTCAGTTTCTGACTACCAAATCCACTTACAAAGGCGTTTGTCGGCCCAAAGCTTAAGTAGAATGCATTTGCCCCCAAGGTGCCACTCAACCACTCCACAGAGTCGACTATATATATGTATATCTCTTTCTCTTTTCTCTTTTACTTGTTTCAGTCATTTGACTGCGGCCATGCTGGAGCACCGCCTTTAGTCGAGCAAATCGACCCCGGGACTTATTCTTTGTAAGCCCCAGTACTTATTCTATCGGTCTCTTTTGCCGAACCGCTAAGTAACCGCTAAGTAACGATGATATATATATATATATATATATATTCAATATTATTATCATCATCATTGTCAACATCATCAGTCACTTTAATGTTCACTTTGTGATGATTGCATGACTCAGAAGTAATTTGTTGAAACAAATTTTTTTTATGGTCAGATGCCCTTCCTGTTGCCAACCATCACTTTTCTTCTAAGTTAGGTAATAATTCTCCTTGATGGGAGGACTAGAAAAAAAGTCACTGTTTTCATGACAGTAATGTTTACAAGAGACACAACGAGACACAAACACACCTGCCCACATATAAGAGTGCTTCTTTCAGTTCCCAACAATAAAACCAACTCACAAGACTTTGGCAAGCCCTGAGCTATAATAGAAGACATTGCCTAATTTGCTATGCAGTATATACATATATTTATGTGTTTTCCTATCTGTTCATCTGTGTCTGTCTGTCTGTCTCTTTCATCCCTTTATCCGTCAATTCATCCATCCCTCCATCTGTCTATCCCTCCCCCTATCCATCCATCAATCCATGCATCCATCTGTCTGACTGTTCATTTCTCTCTCTCTCTCTCTCTCTCTCTCTCTCTCTCTCTCTCTCTCTCTCTCTCTCTCTCTGTTCTTGTCTGTTTATATATATATATATATATATATTTCTTTACTACCCACAAGGGGCTAAACACAGAGGGGACAAACCAGGACAGACAAACGAATTAAGTCGATTACATCGACCCCAGTGCGTAACTGGTACTTATTTAATCGACCCCGAAAGGATGAAAGGCAAAGTCGACCTCGGCGGAATTTGAACTCAGAATGTAAAGACAAACGGAATACCAATAAGCATTTCGCCCGGTGTGCTAACGTTTCTGCTAGCTCTCCGCCTGTGTGTGTACATATATATGTACACACACACTGCATCAGGTCTTTTGCAAGCAGTTACTGACAGCATGTAAACCTACACATCATGTGCATGTTCGGGTTGTTGACTACTAAACAAGCAACTTCATCATGCCTGTCAGATAAGGAGAATGATTTTGCACATTGCAGGATGGAAATGAAGACCTGTCAATGGGCAGATGAACTCAGAAGAATTAATGACTATCCCAGTAATATGCACATATGCACATTAAGTATGTATGTATGGTTAGCAACATTTTTTTCCGTTTTATTGACATGAAGCATGGAAGAAATAAATTACTTTCATTTCCACAACTTTATGTAGGTGACAGCAGATGAGTAGAAGCAACTGGTACAGGTGGCAACATAACATTGTTCTGGTCTACAAGCAATAATGCAGGACAATCATTTGAAATAGTGCTTTATGGCCTAGATGCATTCCGCAAGTTTCATGGTTCTGTGAGGTCCGGAGATCCCTTCAGCCTCCTTGGAAATTTCCTGCATTCTCATACAAGCTCAGTTGTCTTGACTTTATCATATCACTGGGGATGTTGTGAGAGAACAAGAGGGTTTCCCACATGTGGTGTGCAGCTCTTTCCACTTAAAAAACCATATGCTGATCAAGCATCTCTGTCTATTGAATATAGCTGCATCACACAGATCTCTTGTGGAAAAAGTTAGTTTTAGTGTAGTGAGGGCACACGGCTCAGTGGTTAGAGCACTGGAATCACAATTATGAAGTAGTGAGTTTGATTCCTGGACTAGGCTGTGTGTTGTGTTCTTGAGCAAGACACTTTATTTCACATTGCTCCATTTCACTCAGCTCTAGAAATAAGTTGCGACATCACTGGTGCCAAGCTGAATTGGCCTTTGATTTTCCTTTAGATAACATCAGTGGATTGGTGAGAAGGCTGGTATGCATGGGTGAGTGCTGTTCTTCCATAAACAACCTTGCC
>NC_043000.1:48251414-48373914 GCF_006345805.1 Octopus sinensis
GTTTCTATAGTTGGATGCCCTTCCTAACACCAACTGCTTTTCTGAGTGTATGAGTGTACTGGGTGTTTTTTAGATGCATCATAACACTAAGTTTCAGATTGCCAATTATTCAAACAAGTGAACTACGAAATTAGTGGGGAAGCAAAAATTTTCATATGCACATTGAAATATAATTAGTCATCAAGATTTGACTGGTTGCTGAGAAACCATTTGAAAGAGCATCTCATATTCATGTATCAAGTTCAAAATACACAGCCTCTCCATCTATTCATATTCAAAAGAATTAATGCGATATTTTGATATCTTTATAATCAATGTATAAGACAAATGAAAGCAACAAAGGTAGCTACTGTTAATATTTTTTCTAATAATGAATATGGAATGAATTCTTTTTCATTATGTGACCATTTTCAGCATCAATCAAAGCTCAATGACTGACCATAACTTGATATGTTTTCCAAATATTTTTTTCCAATACATAAATTGTCAAGCTGCTTTATTACAACAATATTTCAAATAATTGGGTGTGTGTCAAAGTTTTGATAAGATAAACCATCTCTCTCCTCCTCCTCTTCCTCCTCCTCCTATTTAGTATACAGAATATTTCCCTGAGGTGTTCTGTATCAGCCATGTTGTTATTATATAGCGTTGATGTTTCAGATAACAGTTACCTTTAATATTAAATCTACTTTTATTGCAAATATAGAGAAGGAAAGAGAAAAAAATGTCATTGTTTAGAATAAAGAAATTTATGTCAAAGAAAGACAAATAAACACGGTGCAAATAACTGGGGTGACAAGGAAAAAAAAGAAGAAAAACCTTTGATTCTATAATTTTCTAATAGAACCTTCCCAAAATCTAGCCTGAGTGAGAGAGTTAATATATTTTTATGATATAGCACAACAAGCCCCAAAGCTGAAATATTTCTCAAACATTCATATGAAAACTAGTTTATTTAGAGGAAGAAATTAGATTTGAAATTCTGTGTTGAAACAAATATTGTTATATTGTAGAAGAAACATTTTAATTTTCCCTTACCATTTTCTAAACAAATGCAATTTTGTTATAGTTCTCCCGTTAGGGGTTTTTGTCACATTTCTGCTACATACTTGAGATTAATAAATATGTTAGTTTGAAAATCTCTGAATGACAAAGGAGTGTAGCTATACAAGAATGCACAAGTTAAATGCCTCTGTATTAAACGTGTTTTTTAACTGGAAAAAAAGCCAACATGATACTACCAAAATACAATGCAGAAAATGTGTGGAACTTTTTTGTCAGAAGTGACAAATAGCAAAAAGAAACACAGTTTTGTTGCATTAATACCAGCATTTGTTCTTAACTTGTTTGAACATGCTGAATTCAAATACGAGGTTAGTTCTTCTCTGTAAGCTCTAGACTTTATGCAATTCAACATACTTTTTTTTCATGAAATTTGGACACCTCTCACATGATGACATGGCCCATGTGAAAAATTTGTGGCCATACAATCTTTAAATTAGACTCAAAATAACCACCTGATACACACACACACACACACATATATATATAGTTGAAATTTACAGAAAAACAAAGGACAAAGACAGGTGTAAACAACAAGCAGGTGTATTAGTTTGATGCTTGGGAAAATGAGGTCTTTTACGTTTTGAGTTTAAGCTCTTCACCAGAAAGGAATATGATAAAATAAACAGAAAGAGAATAAAAAAAACTTGAGGATTCAGCAATCAAGCATGTATACTTATATATGTGTATATATATATATATATATATATATATATATATAGAGAGAGAGAGAGAGAGAGAAAATATTTAAATAGAATATAGTTATATATACAGACTAGCAGTTCTGTATTATAGCAAAATATTGTGACTGATTTAAACAATTTGTACATAAAAGTCCCTATAAAGTAATGTGACTAATATGAAAGAGAAAAAGGTTATCAAAGATGCCAGCTATTTACACCCTTTGCAGAATTTGTGAATATTTCTCGATCTCTATTTTCTCCAACAGTTTTATACTAGTCGTAACTAAACTCAACCAGTATTCTCTTCACATTCTCTAGTTCAAGAAAGAAGACTAGTTCTTCATTATTCATAATTTCCTTGTCCTCCTATATAATGTAATATTAATATAAATACATTATGTATGTAGATAAATAACTTTTCACTTATTTTAGCCATTTATTCAACCAAGCTGCAATTGGTACAGTCAAGAATGTACAAGATAGCATTATCTCCATGTATCTGCTACCATTATAAATGATACTGAGATGTTTTCCATTTTTGAACATCTGCTCTTTCATATGAAATTTCAAACTTTTCTATTTAATTCTTATCCTCAATTCCTAATTCCTGTTGCATGCAAATGTTGAATACTTTCAGTTTCAAATTAAAACTGAAAGGGAAATTAAAGGAGAAAAAAAATTATTGCATACAATAAATTATTTAGAGTTATTTGTTTGTATATATGGGTGGATGTATTGAATTGGAAATATTTTCTTCTATGTTAGAGTCTACAGAAATATTTTGTTACAAGAACATATACATCTTTAGAAGCAGCACAAAGAATTATTACTTTCTGATTGCATTTGACAACATACTGTATGTGAAGTAGCTCAAGAGATGAGACAATGATTAACTCCAGGTCAATTCAGATCAAGTTTGATATGTGATTAAAAGCATTCCAGCCAAGATCGTACTTTCACTTTTTGGAGAACATTTATGACTGCATTATCTGATGTGTGTCTTTGCTGTTTTTAAAATGGTAGACTATGATCTGAGGGAGATTTTGTTACTGTTCCAAGTTAGTCAAGTAGATAGGTGACAATTCCTTCAATGGCTGTTGGGTATTGATGAAGTTTGCTCTATTGCTCAGATTATTTGCTTGGGATGTAGATAAGAGCCTCAAGTCAGTTGATAAGGCTAATAACATAACCTGTTCCTTCTACTTATTCTAATACAAAACTGCATTTCCCATCATAACAATTTACAGCTTGGCCTAGGTGTTTTGGCTATTGATACAGAATGATACCACAAATTAAATATGAGCTTTATATATTAGATTTTAAAAAGGAATTCTGCTAGTTTATGGATAGTACACCATTTTGTGTGGTTGATTGGGAAGCAATCTTCATGATCTCATAGCCATAGCTACACTTTATATGTTTAAAAGAAGAAAAATGGAATGACATGTTGAATATTATTAGACATCTTTTATCTTTTACCTATTACTTGTTTCAGCCATTTGATTGTGGTCATGCTGGGGCACTGCCTTGAAGGGTTTTTAGTTGAACAAATCAACCCCAGAACTTAAATTTTTTAAAGCCTGGTACATATTCTATCAGTCTCTTTTGCCAAACTGCTAAGTCACAGGAATGTAAACACACCAACAGGTTGTCACGTGGTGATTGGGCACAAACACAGGCACAAAGACACACACACATAGACACATGCACACACACACTCACATGCTCACACACACACACACATATGCACACACACATGACAGGCTACTTCCAGTTTCAGTCTACCAAATTCACTCACAAGGCATTGGTTGGTCCGAGGCTATAGTAGATGACATTTGCCCAAGATGCCATACAGTAGGACTGAGCCTAGAACCATGTGATTGGACAGCAAGCTTATTACCATGCAACCACACCTGCACCTATGATAAGTATCTTGATCAAAGATTTTGAACTTTAAAATCATCTCACAAACAGTAATATAAAGGCACACTGCACACTTTTTTAGAGCAAAAGAAAAATTTGGGATATGAGGTGTGAGTACTTGGTGTGTTAATGAAGGATCACGAAATCTAGGGAGGGTTGTGAGGTCTATCTCAGCTGAGGTCCCCATTTAACCTCTTAGCATTTAAACCGGCCATATCTGACACAATTTATCTACCTGTTTTATGTTTAAACTGGCCAGCTTCTCACATCTGCTCCTCAATGTCATTGTAAATTAACAATTGCATCCTTGAAATCTCAAAGCTATGAGATAATGTATGTTTAATCCAAAACAATGTGAATAAACAACCATTGTATTTGAGAGAAAAATCTGAATGCTGAAGAGCTGATAATGATGGCCTAAGGCAGGCTAGGCCAACTCTAATTTCATTGTGGGCCACTTTAATCACAGAAAGATTTTTGAGGGGTGCTTATATACTGACAGAATTGAAAGCATTTAGTTTTCTCATGGTATTATTACAATAACGAATGAATGATCTTTGATCCAACATGAAATATTATCGTTGCAAAAACAGTTGCATCTTTCTTTTGTATTTTTCATTTCAGTTTTTAATTTTAGATAAAATTCTTTTAAATGTTTGTTTAAATAAACTCGTTTCAAGACAGTATCAAGCAGGCCGCAAGATAAACGTCTATAGGCCACATGCAGCCTGCGGGCCTCAGGTTGGCCAGGCCCTGGTTTAGCATAAATTGAAATGACAGCAGTAAAATAGAGACAAAGGACTTTTTTTTTGGTTGGCAGATTCACATGCTATTGACTTACCAGAAAAGGTGGGTGGGGCAAGGGGGGGGGGAGTAAATTGGAAACGAAGTGGGTAAATTGGAATAATCATTAGAGCACTGGACATAATTGTCATATGGCATACAGTTACAGCCCTTTGTGTTTGCAGTTCAAATCTCTCAAAAGTCGACTTTGTCTTCGATTCTTCCTGGACCATTAAAATAAAGTGTCAGTTAAGTATTAGAGTCATTCTAACAGTTTATTTTTTTAAAAAAAGACACATAAACAATCAAGTACTAAACTAATTGTTTATGTCCTTCTGTCAAATTTCCGGCCAATATCCATAGAGAGTTTGTTTAATTGTTGTTGATGTTGTCGTGAGGCCTCAAATCAACTTCGTGAAGAATATCTATATTGAAAAGAATTCCAACTATGACTGCCTTGTCTGTTTTTATTTTTATTTGCATTTTATTTATTTATTTTCAGAAATAATGTAATCGGGGTTACATTATACATTTATAGCATTTTTTTATGGAAGTGGAGTGTGGGCTTTAAAGATATTTGGCTGCTGTTTTTAGCAGTCCAAGAGACCACGTGGCTAGTCCCTCGTTAGCTCATCTGCATTGTATTAAGATTAGGTTAGATACAGAGCCTTAATTCTAGATGTAGATTGGCTTTTATATTTTACAAGGGTTAATCTTATATCAATCATTTTCTTTGGCCTTACATTGCATGGGGCCAACTACTTTAATTGATTAAGACTGTTGTGTGTAAGTCTTGCAATTATTAGGGTTAGTGACACCATATTTATAAATGGACTTTATAATGGGGATTTTTATTTATACCTACAGCAATTAGAATAGTTTCCATAGCAACGTTTTCCAAAAGTACTCTATAAAATCTTGTTAACAGTAGTAATAGCTGCTGCAGTGATATATTTAAATAAACAAAATAAATGACAATATATAATGAGAATGAAAAAGAAAAATCAATTTTTTTAACATATCAATAATATATGGAATTTATCTTCACAGTGAATAAGAAATAACAACATATGGAAGCTTAGTAGTCTTTATAATGATAAAATATTGTTGTCTGTACAAGAATACAATTTTCCTAACTTCTTACAAAACAAACATATTGAATTACATTTCTCTGTTTCAGCACGAACTTCCAACTAAAAGTAAAATATGACCAAAGCAGAAACTTGAACTCAAATTATTTTATCAGTCTCTTGAGGATGATAAGCTGTAAGACTTATTCAGGTGTGAAGGCAATAAACAGAGATACAAATATCATTACTGTAACAAAAACATACTTAAATAGAATCCTAAGCTAATTCTACAGGATCAGAAAAACAACGATAAAATTGTTATGTATAAAATCGATAAGAACAATCTATTTGTTTTTTTATGAACAAAGATGAATTTAATACAAAAAGGAACAATATTACTACAAGTGCATCGAAACCAGAAAAATTAACACTACACAAGTAAAAATGTAACTTGGTAAATTAATTACTGCAGCAAATGCAGCAAATGCTGAAGTAGGATCTAGACGTTTAGATTATTTAGGATTAGTGTAGCTGAGCTCATATCTATGGCAACATAAAGAATCACAATCACTCACACCAACCAAAGAACATTTTATAAAAAAAAACTAGCAGTATAGCTTGGCGTTGCTCGGGTTTGTTTTGACCCTTTAGAATTAGTGTTTTTGAAAAGTAAAAATTTGCGTAATGTAGCTTGTTATTCTCTTTAAGGGGAAATTTTTCTGGTTGAGATACACCAAAAAATGGCAACACAGCAGTCAAAAAATCGTGAAAAATAGGGATTTTCATAGAAAAAAAAGCACCTTTTTTATGTAAATAATTTTTGGTCTTAACATGGTCCGATTTGAATTTTTTCTTCTAAGGAATGAAGAGCAAGCTTTCTTCTATCATACTCTCAATTTTGGTCAACTTGCGCCGCAGGGTCTCAGAGAAGATAGTGTTAGTTGAAGGCTACCAAACCTGCCATACACACACAGAGACAACTTCAGCTTTATATATATATATTGATCAAGTTTGCAGCATTTCTGTTTTGAAGCTTTTTTATCAATGTTGTGTAATAGAAACTGTAGGTACAATTTAGAGACGATGTATGCTCATTCTGCAGTAATATATATGCAAAGAAACATCCTCAGTAAGTTCCTGTTACTCTGTAAACAAGGATATTCCTTTATTGTCCAAGATAATCACACAAGGTGATGGAATAGCCATGGGTTCTCCACTCAGGCCTGCATTTGCAACATTCTGCATGGCTAGCATTGACAACAAAGATATTCCTAAACAAAACCATATCTTACGTATGTTGATGAAATATTCATTCTGTAGGATACAGAAAAACAGGTGAATAAACTAAATAGAGTTTTCAAAAGTGATTCCAAATTTACAATTAAACATAATTCTTGCATAAATTCAGTACATACTACCACTTTTTCTTACATATAAGCATAGATGTTAGGAGCATCTGATATAGCATCACCAAATACATAAAAAAAAACAATAACAAATGCTTATGTGTGCATAAGAACAGTGTATATCTGAAGTGAACCATTAAATTTTCACTATAATCATCATCATCATCATATTGCTGATATTTTAAACATTCTCATTGATAGTAGCCTACTTCCCTATCATCACCTATACCATCATCATCATTGTCATCAGTAGCAGCAGCAGCAACATTATCATCATCATCATCGTTATTATTATCATCATCATTGTTCTCACTACAATCCTCCTTCTCATCATCACATGCAAATGACAGAGACCTCTAACCAACCAGCTAGACATAGCTGTTCGATCACAGCTAAATACCAATAAGCTCATGGTGCATGAGGAAGCCACTGCATGGTCACTCAAAATGCTTGAAATAGTAGTCAGATCTTCCTTAAATCACACTACTGTCTACTAAAAGGAATGTCATATTGATAATTACAGTTTTGGATATGTAAAAAGATGTTGATGTTACTGTTACTGTTTAACCCTAGCTTGAGTGGACATAAGCATTCCAACTATGACCATCCTGTCTTTTTTCTATTTGTAAGGAACCTCACACCACATTATTCAATGTTTCCTTTTCTAAAGTGGAGGAGGGTAGTGATTTAAAGGATATTTGGCTGCTGTTTCTCACAGATTGACCCCAGTACTTATTTTTAAAGTCTTTTACTTATTCTATCAGTCTCTCTGGCTGAACAGCTGAGTTTCGGGGACATAAACAAAGCAACACCAGATATGAAGTAGTGGGAGTTGGGGACAAAGAAAGACACAAAAACACACACACACTACATGTGTTTGTGTGTGTGTTTGTGTGAATAATCCTTTCTGCTATAGGCACAAGGCTGGAAATTTAGAGCAGGGGAAAGATGATTAGATCGATCCTTGTATGCAACTGGTACTTATTTAATCGACCCTGAAAGGATGAAAGGCAAAGTCAACTGCGGCAGAATTTGAACTCAGAACATAGCAGGAGACAAAATACCGCTAAGCATTTCACCCGGCATGCTAACATTTCTTCCAGCTCGTTGCCTTAATATATATACAATAGGTTGCCATGCAGTTTCTATCAAACAAATTGACACACAAAGCTTTGGTCAGCCTGAGGCTATTGTACAAGACACTGATGTGCAGTGGGGCTGAACTTAAAACCACCTGGTTGCAAAGCAACCTTCTCAACCACACAGCCATGCCAGCACTTGGTCTGATGGCCATGGCTAGAATACTTTTAGCTACAGGTCTGGTTGATCAGAGTTGGCTGGCACCAAATACTAGTAATATCTGTTATATGATACCAATATGGTAACTTCTATGTAGCAGCTCACTCTGTTAGAAATAGCAGCCAAATCTTTCTTGAATCATATCTTACTGTTTTACAGAATGAAAGAGTAAGATACAGTGGATAATGGTAGTGTTAGATATCAAAATGAATGCAAGATGGTCACAGTTTAATCATCATAGGTCTAGCTAATAAGAGCTGACCAGGGGCTAAACAACAACAGCAAAAACTAACGAAGACATTACTTCTGAATGTAGTCAGTGTATTTACCTCTGTGTCATCTAATTGTCTGTTCTTATTTGACATTTCTACAGGCAAGGGTTTTAAGTGCTTTGTTCAGGGTTGAGGCCTTGAGCTATTAGTGGTGAGATATCAACTCACCATAATATCAACTCACATACTAACATTGTAACCATTCAGCTATGAGATGAATAGATACAATAGCCATTATTTACTAAAGTTTCTTTAAGTTTTGTACAAACATTATCAAATAACTATTAATTTCAGTTTAGGTGAATTGAAGGATGTCAAACTGTGTATAGACTGTCTGTTTTCTGGAGCTATCTATTCAATAAGAATTATAAATTCTACTAGAAAACGAGTTGCCATTTATTTATATTCACATCTAAAAATTATTTTAGAGTTGTAGTTTAAAATCATGTATTTAAGAGTTAAAATCCTATCATCACAATTCACCATTTCTTTCAACACACTGGGATACTTTACCATAATATTCTAATGGCTATTTTCTTTTGCAAGATGGGTTTGTTTAATATCTTCTTTCCATTTCACATTTCTTTACAGAGACTGTCAATTCCATTTCCCTGAAATCAGTACCAATAATTTCTTTACACTAACACTAGTAATTGAATGATGGAGCAGATTTAGTTTGAAAATAGATTTAAAAACTTTTCTAGAAGCTTCTTTCGCTTTTGGCTTTGTCTGATTTTCCAGTTTTGTTTTCTTTTTACTTTTTGGAAGTAAAATAAAATAAAGATAGTTATCTCAATTGAATCAAAACTTTTGAGAATATATTTAACATTTTTGGATCACTTTTCCTGTGAGGATAAAATTACAGTTGCCACAGTATCAGAAGCAAGCATTCATTATCATATAGAAAGTACACACTAAGGAATGTGCAAAAGAAGTAGTGAGAGCAGATCATAGTGTACTAAGGTCTCGCAGTTAAGGTAATGGAAGGCTAAAATGAGTGATGATAAGTCATAGTGTAAGAAGCATTCAAACTAATTCAGTATGTGAGAAAGAAACTTCAGACCATTGATAGGTTTAGTGAGGATGTTTTATATTTATTTTCATTACTACTTGGCTACTATTTCCCTTGTAAGTTTGAGTCAAATATCAAACTTGTGCAATTCATTTAAATAATTTACAAATTAGTTATTAAGGGAAAATACTGTTACAAACTGCTGTTAGTTTCTATTTTTGTTTGTCAACCAATCACATATGATGGTGCTTGTCACAGGATGTGATACCTTTGTGAACATACTATTCTGGAGTAAATATTTCTAAAAAAATAGACATACCAACTCCAGACTATTCTGTACATAATACAACTTTAATCTGTGTTAATCTTTTCTCTTGTGTGTGTACTGTAACATTTGAAATCAAATCAAGAGTAGATTATATTAGGATAAGACAAGAACAAAATTATTGTAAAAAAAAATACTGCTTCTAGTAGTATACATTGCTCACCTATGACACCTAGAATGCATAGCAGAAGCTTGAATGGAAGCAGTATGCAGCTTGGTAGGTTAGGGTAGCAGTGGCTGGTTTAGTAACAAAAGTGACTGAAATGAAACAACATGTCTATGATATAAAGTTTTAATGTGCTGATGGGTGAGGTTTACTGAATGGCCTTCTCTTTTGTGTTTGCATAAACAGCAGGTGACCTAGCTAGGGCATGTGCACAGTACCCTAATGTCAAGGTAAGGAAATAAACCCATTAGAACTTCAGATAAAATGTTGTGCGATAATTGTTCTCGTTGTCTGTATCCTGAGTTCAAATTCTGCTACTAGCAGCTTTGAGTTTGACCATTTTCCAGTTTTAGGATTGATTAAATACTTGCCATAGACTGATACTTCTTACTTCTTTCACTCTCTCAGAATTAGTTGTTGCTTGCCAACAAGATTGTTTATTTTGGGGGGAGGTGGGGGACTCTGGAAAGGAGAAAAGAATTACTTTTGTAACTTCCATGTAAATCCCATGGAGAGATTTCGTGCATGTCACAGTGCTCACCAAGAGTAGTTTCTCTCAAGAATCAGCAAATGATTAAGTAGGACGCATAGTCTGGCTTTGAAATGGAAGCCAAGTCTTTGAGCGCAGTTTTTGATATTAATATATTTGTAGAATTGCAATGAGAAAAAGTGAGAAATTGTGAGATATTTGTTGAAAATTTTAGGGTTTGAGAATTATGTGATATTTGTGCATTGGCAGCATGATGGTGCAAGACTGTGGATGGGTGTTATAGAATGATTCTAGATTTAGATTCCAGCAAAATAAAAACTGGGTATCAGTAGTATTTACAGTTTATTAAGGTTTACACACTTATGGCTACAAGGAACATAAATGATCAATAGGTCAAAACAGTTAAATTTATTATTTGGCATTATGCCAGTTTTCTACAGAATAAATGCTGCTGTTTGTCACTTGAAAATTTTTTTAGTTTTTTTGATTTTATTTCTTTTTAATCATATATTTCATTACATGACTTTCTTTTACTTATAATAGATCCAATACTGTACATAAAGTTAACTGTTGGTGTGATATAATTTGTATTATTTTATAATTTCTCTTTCTCTCTCTATCTCTCTCTCTCTCTCTCTCTCTCTCTCTCTCTCTATCTATCTATCTATCTATCTATCTATCTATCTATCAATATATATATATATATATATATATATATATTATATATATATATATATATGTATTTGTATGTGGATATGCAAGCAGAAATATATATATATTTATATATATTTGTATTAATGTTTGTTTTATGTTCAGTTATATAAAATTAATTTGACATGAAGCTGATGGCTTACTCTATGCTTTTGAAAAGTACAAATTTATCATTTTCATTTAAGCATGTTGTTGGCAGTGACTTCGAAATTTCCACCAGCAAAGCCATTCTTGGATAATGGCTTAGCTGGTTGAGACTTCGAAGTTACTGTCAACAACATTCTTGTATAAGAATAATAAGTATGTGCAAGCATTTGTGTGTGTGTGTGTGCATGCGTGTGTGTGTAGACATGGCTCAGTTGTTAAGAAATTTACTTACCAATCATATCGTTTCAGGTTCAGTTCCAATTGCATGCATCTTGGACAAACTGTCTTCTACTATTTCCTAAACTGACCAAAGTTTTGTGAATGGATTTGATAGAAACCCATTATATATCTATATAGATGTGTGTGTGTGTTTGTGTACATATGTGTGTGTGTATGTTTGTGTGTGCCTATTTGCATGTGTATGTGTGTGTGTTATACATAAAAGCATACATATGCACACTCTGGCACATGTTTATATATCTATACACACACTGATATGACATTGGTTGTTTATTTTGTTTTTAGAAATGACCGACTATTTATAACAAACTTGGAATGTATAATCGTCATTTACAGCATGAGTGAGAATACTTCCGATTCTGTAATAGTTAGTAATGATGAACTATAAATAAATATGATACCAGTGATTCTAATACATATGTTTTTGATTGACACTGCTAGACTAAGCAACTAAACTGTTCATTCAAGAAAATGCATTCTTGTTTGATTTCATGAGCAACATTTTACAATTGAGGCATTGACCTTCAAGTTCTTTCAACTCTAGTTATTTTCCCATTTTTTAGTTAGGTTTCTCGACGTCACCTCCTAGATTTTGAGTATATAGTTTATACATTTAAGGCTTTATTTGGTACAGACTGTATAATTTGTTTCTTTTTCTTTTCATAGCAAGACTATCCCTTTAGAATGCACCTCTTCCAAAATACAATGTAATGTATTTTTGTTACAATTTCTCCTCTTTTATACAGAACAATATATATATATATATATTGTTATATGTATACTTGTATATAGCCATATACATATACATATGTATAAAGACATATATATATATATATATATATATATGTTTCTACATATAAACATATATGTATGCATGCATAAATGTACGTGTATAGATGTATATACATATATATATATATATGTATGTGTGTGTGTATGCATATATATATATATATATATATATATATAAGTATGTATACAAGTGAGTGGACAAACGAAAGAAGGGCACTAAAGAAGTTTATTTGGAGTTATATATATGGATGAAAACAGTTTGATACAAATTTGTTAGTACTCTTGAGTTTCAAGCGTGATGCTAGTCATCAGCAATTTTGAATTTGAATGACAGAAGTTGATTGTTATTACCGTTAGGTGGGCTGCTATTAGTCATGGAAGGTCACACAGTGTTGTGGTTTGATGTTGGTAGATGGGTAACAGTTAGTTGGAAAATACCACATGGTGAACAGTAAATTGACCATGTGGAGGACAGGAAATAGACCAAGTGGCAATTGGGAAATCGGTTATTGGTGGTGGGGGTAGGAAGTGGTGACATGTGCAAGTATATAGTTCTAAGTGTGGGTTTGCAGATGTGTTCAAATAGAACTATATACTTGTACAGGCCGCCCCTTCCTGCTCCCCCTAATAACCTGACCAATTTCCTAATAACCATATGGTCTATTTCCTGTCCTCTATGTCGTCAATTTCCTGTTCACCATTTGGTATTTTCCAACTAACTGTTACCCTCATACCAACATCAAACCATGACACTGCGTGACCTTCCTCAACCAATTGAAGCCCACTTTATGGTAATAACAATAAATTCTTTCTTTTGAATTCAAAATGGCTGATGATTAGCATCATACTTGAAACTCAAGAGTACCAACAGATTTGAATAAAACTGTTTTGATCCACATATATATATATGTGTGTTGTGTGTGTCTAGATATATATATATATATATATATATATATATATATATATATATATATATATATATATACACATGTATATATGTATGTATGTCTATGTCTGTATGTATGTACATTATTTATTTTCAACTGGAAAGTGTTAGCTGATAACCATTTTGAATATTCCTGCATGAAATTTTTCGGATAAAAAGTTGTACGAGCATTATGCTAGTATACGCAATGAAATGGTATCAGTCTCAAGATCCACAAGAACTTCTTTCAATACCATGCCTCAGTTATTTTCTAAGGATCAAGCATATTCTAGATTTGTGATGCTCTGAAGGTAAGCATAGCTAGAAAAACAGATAAGGAAAATGTACATAAATTTTAAAATTCCCCCCTCACGCACACAACATGATAATGTGAAATATGCGTTACTTTACTCTCTGTGTGTTTTGATTTCATTATAGATACTTTTTTTATTTTTATCATTTTTCTAATATATTTCATATTCTGTGTTCTCCCTGTATTCCCATAATGTTTTGTTAGTCTGGAGTTTGCAATTGATTTTTCTATTTAGTGAGTTTGCTTTGTTGTTATATGGTACATATATTTATACGAATACATCCATATTTAACTTTCATATATTTATAATATAATATATATAAAATATAATATATATGTAATATAAAATATAATATATATATAATATAAAATAATATAGTATAATATATATACATGCATACATACATATATATATATATATATATATATATATATATATATATATACATATTGATTTGCGTCTTTATGCAAAGCTGCAAACCACTTGCACGTGTGTGTTCTAAGTATTTGTAAGTTCATGTTAGCAGTTTGTGTTTTGCTTACGATTTTTTTTCCTCCATACTCTTATCTTTGTTCCCACTTAGCCTCTATAGTTTATTTTTATACACAGTGATATAAACAACAGTTTTCTTTCAGATATATTCCTCTCGTTTTGCTCATATTTCTTGCTCTTTCGCTTTTCTCCTTCTCTACATGTGTATATATATATATATATATATATATATGTATATATATATATATATATCCCCATCTACCTACCAATCAATTTATCTAACTCTATGGTTATCTTTATGTCTCAATCTGTCTCTTTCCACTCTTTATCTTTCCTCTTCTCTATCCCTCTTTTTCTCCCACGCTTATAGAAACAGAGAGTCTTAATCTCTTTTTCTTACTCAAACACGAAACCTTCATTCATGAACCAGCCACTCTCATATGTACTTACACTTTCATGCACACATGCTAGCATTTTATCGCTACGTTTCTCATGCAAACATGCACATATTATTTCATACATTCATTTGTGAAGCCTGCACCATTTAAAGGATATATATATATATGTGTATATATGTACGTAGGTGTGTATGTTTTATGCATGCATGCTGACTCTGGCAGATTTTAAAAATTTATCTTCTGTTTGTTTGGTTTTACTGTATCTAATACATTTTTCAAGAACAGACAATGTATTTTCATAGAATCTGCCGATTCCAAGTGTTTATTATTTTTAGAATTCTACAAACTTCTCCGGGATGTTCCGATTTATAAGAATTGTTGGCATTTTTGATTGCTCATGATATCAATTATTTTAGTACTAAGTAAATTTTTTCTATCTATCTATCTATCTATCTATCTATCTATCTATCTATCTATCTATCTATCTATCTATCTATCTATCTATATATATATATATATATATATATATATATATATAATATATATATATATATGCATGTATGTATACACACATGCATATGTGTGTATATACATACATATATATATATGTACATATACATACATATGCATACACACACATGCACACACATATATACATACATATATATAAGTAAAAGGGATTAATAAATCCAAGCAGATATCTATAAAGCACTCAATGTTAAATGAATTTGGCTTGCAATATCAAGCAATCAGATACCAATAAATACAAGTAGAATATATATATATATATATATATATATATATATATATACTATTTTGCAAGCATATAGTGGTGCTAAAATGGTCAAGGAATGTCCAATAATAAAAATAGAATACTTGCAATTAAAAATTAGAAAATAATGTTTATTCTTTGTACAGAGAAGAAAAATTAAAAATTTAATTGAAATATTGAAGTCAAACTTTTAACATCACCTGTTTCTTGAAAAATATAGAATTAACATCTTTTTCGTTTTTCACTTTTGTTGTCTTTAAAAATTCCTTTATTTTTTATTTGCTTTGTCCTTTCTTTTTAATATGTAGCACATTGTTTTAAAATTCTACTGTTTGATGAATTATAGATGTCCACTTACAAATTATTGACGTCCATGTACATCTATACTCGACTACTAGCAGTACTTAGTATGACTATTTTTTTTGCTTTTCTTTCTTTTCTTCTATCTTGTCTTTTTTTTTTTTTTACTATTTTCAAATGTAATTTTGTTTAGTGGTCAGATAGAAAGGAGTTAAAAGTAATTCATCATCATCATCATTATTATCATTAAGCTAGTAAGCTGGCAAAATCATTAACACACCGGGCAAAATGCTCGGTGTGTTAATGGTGTTTTGCCCATCTTTATGTCTTAAGGTGGTGAGCTGGCAGAATCATTAGTGTCCTGGACCAAATGCTTAGTGGCATTTCGTCTGCCTTGACATTCTAAGTTCAAATTCTGCTGAGTCGATTTGTCTTTCATCCGTTTGGGGTCAATAAAGTAAACCCCAGTTTTGCACTGCAGCCGATGTAATTGACTTACTCCTTCCCCCAAAATTTCAGGCCTTGTGCCTAGAGTAGAAAGGATTACGATTATTATTATTATTATTATTATTATCATCATCATCATTAAAGTGACAAGCTAGCAGAATCATTAGTGTGCTGGAGGAAATGCTTAGCTGTATTTCGCCCATTGGTACATTACGAGTTCAAATTCCACTGAAGTCGGCTTTACCTTTCATTCTTTTGGGGTCAATAAAATAAGTACCAACTGAACACTGAGGTCGATGTAATTGACTCATTCCTAGCCCCAAAACTGCTGCCATTGTGGCAAAATTTGAAACCATTACTATTATTATTATTATCATTATTATTATTTACCATAATATATTCTTTGAAATAATCAGCATTTTTGGGGTTTCTTTTTTTTTTTACTTTTTATATTTGTAATTGTAAAGATTGCTGTTTTAACAATTTACAGGAAATAGCAACAATTGGTTAGTTAGTGTCTCTTAGCACCAGCTGCTATTTTAGCAAATATCTTTTTTTGTTCTGTCTTCAAAATATCCATTTTTATTTAAGTCTATTATTATGCATAACTCTAAACTACTAATTAATAATATAAAAATTTTAAAAAATAGCAAATATAGCTGAGTGATTTACATGCTTTTTTTTTCTGCAGGTGGCGAGAAGGTCATTAATTTCTAGATTTGTATGGAAAAATAGCTGCAAAATAATCATCCAAAGACATACTAGCATATGAAGATATGACTGGAATATCTCATGCTGGAAACATCTATTATTGTTAGGGTGGCAAGCTTGTCTTCCCTGAGTTGCTGGCGCTGTGTAAAAATTTGAAACCGTTATCATTATTATTATTGTTATTATTATTATTGAGTGAGAGAGCAGTGCATGCCATCAAGTGAGACTAGGGTAAAATATACAAAGCCCAGTATACCCATCATGACTACCTGTCTGATAAGGGTACGCTAGGCACATGCATCAGAACCAGTCAAGCATGTCCCTTAGTGCGCAACATGGTCATCTCATATCAAGATAAACAGCGCATGACCTTGCAGGTGGAGCCCAGTTAGAATTTTCTTCTTGTTGAGTAACCCATCCCACTCAAAAGGTCCCTGAATAAGGGTTGTTTAAGGATGTTGAACGAAACACCCATGTTTCCAAAGGTGAATTATTCAAACCCTCAAGAATTCCTCTCAACACATGGCTATGATGCTCCCCTACTACTTCTGCTTGTGATCAGAGATGCACATTTCGTCAACCACTAAGGGACATGCTCAACTGGTTAAGGTCAAACAACTGACAAGCAAATCTGTGGTATTGAGTCGAATATTTGCTCAAGCCCATCTTTTATACCAAGACAAAACAATGTACATGATAACACTTCCAATCAGTTAAGAGCCACTGCCTGGTACTGCATCAGGACAATGATTATTATTATTATTATTATTATTATTATTATTATTATTATTATTATTATTATCATTATCATTATTATTATTCAGACAGTGAGCTGGCATAACTGTTATAAGTTCTGAGTTCAAATTTTGCCAAGGTCAATATTGCCTTTTGGGATTGATGAAATAAGTACCAGTTGAGTGCTGGGGTTAATGTAATCAACTCACCTCTCCCCCAAAATTTCAATCTTTGTGCCTATAGTAGAAAGGATTATCATTATTATTATTATTATAAGTAGTAATAGTGGTAGCAGTAGTAGTAGTAGTGGTAGTAGTAGTAGTAGTAGTAGGAGGAGGAGGAGGAGGGATGGTGAGCTAGCAGAGTCACGAGCATGCCAAACAAGGTTTTCAGTGGTATTTCATCCATCTTTATGTTCTTGAGTTCAAGTTCCACTGAAGCTGGCTTTGCCTTTCATCTTTTGGAGTTGATGAAATAAGTACCAGTTGGCCCTCTCCCACCAAAATTTCAGGTGTTGTATCTATAATACAAAAGGTTATTATTATTATTATTATTATTATGATTATCATCATTATTATTATTATTATCATCAAGGCTGCAAGCTGGCAGAATTGTTAGCACTCTGGGCAAAATGCCTATTGGAATTTTGTCTGTCTCTACATTCTGAGTTCAAATTCCATCAAGGTTGACTTTGCCTTTCATCCTTTTGGGGATTGATGAATTAAGAATCAGTTGAGTACTGGAGTTGATGTAATTGACTATGCCTCTTTCCAAAATTTCAGGCCTTGTGCCTATAGTAGAAAGGATTATTACTACTATTATTATTAAGAATGTGAGTTGACAGAATTATTAACGTGCCAGACAAATGCTTAACAGCATCTATTCTATCTTTACATTATAAGTTCAAATTCTGCCAAGTGTGACTTGGCCTTTAATCCTTTCGATGTCAATGAATTAATGCCACTCGAGCACGGGGCTTGGTGTAATTGACAAGTCCCTTTCCCCAAATTTCAGGCCTTGCGCCTTTAGAAGAAAATTACTACTATTATGATTACTTAAATGGTGGATTGGTTCAGACCTTCAAGAACTGGACAAAATGCTTTGCTGTATTCATCCCACTTTTCACATTCTAGGTGTAAATTCTACAAAAGTCATCTCTCCTTTTTTATCTTGACTATCGATAAAATAATGTACCAGTTTGGATTTGGCTCAGTGATATTGACTAACTTCCTTTCCTCAAAGCTGTTGGCCTTGTTTCTAAATCAGAAATCATTATCGTTGTTGTTGTTATTTAGTAAGAGAAGTGCTAGATCATCAAATGAAAGGGTTAATATTATTCAGTTTTTTTCTTCCAGATTGAGTGTAAATTGTGCTGAGATTCGTTTCAAAATTCTTCTAATCTTGATCGTCAGAATCATTAGATCACAAAAGAAAATGCCTGCAGTTATTCAGTTACAGCTGTTTATGTTCTGAGTTGAAATTCTGTCAAGGAAAATGTTGCCTTTCATTCTAGTGAAGTTGATAAAATAGAATTCTTGTGACGTACTGGAGTCAGTTCACTATCCCTATATTACATCCTGGATGTAAATGGATTAACAAAAGACTAAGTAATTAACTGAAACTTGATTTATATTATATGGTCACAGATCATGTGTCAGTAACCAGCTGGAAAAGATGTTTTCCTGGGGCTAAAAAGTAGTAACATCGTCCTGTGTAGGACTGCCACATTGCATTGGCAATGCTTGATCCTATGATTTTTATTTTATATAACTCTTTTACTGTGTCTTGTTTGATGCTTTACTTTGTAGTTTATTATGTGGGTCTTTAATGTCATGGGTCCCTGAGGCCAATAGAAAAGTCATTTCTAGTATTGTTATTCCAAATAGTTAATGAAAGCAAGTAGGTGGTCTGTTATTGAAATCTTCTGGCAGGTTATAGTAAGGAGAGAAGAAAGAACCCTTTACAGTAGAAGACAGTGTTGTTGAGTGTTCTGATATTCCCTTTGGGTCTATTTCACATCCCTTTGTGGGTTGGTGTTTTTGTTTCTTTATATAAATTAAATCTTAAACCTGTTTTTTTTTTTGTTGTTATATTTTTTGTCCTGCTTCCCAAATTTATTGTCTATGAAATTATTTTCAAACTCTTCCATATGACATGTTTTTACATTATGTGACTACTGTAACCAATAATAAATCATTATTGTAATTGTTGTTGCTAAATAGGAAAATGGTCAAGGCTTCATTGATGTAACATAATGAACAGAGACTATTAAGTTGTCCAGGAGAAGTATAAATAAAAACCAGTACTTTTCCATAGAAAGTATTAAGAGGATATGCAGAGCAGTGCCCTCTACAAGTTTAGAACCACTGCCAGCAAGCCAAAAAACTGATTAGAATTCTGTGAGAAGTCTTTCAGTAATGAGTCTCTCTACTAACAAAAATACCAAAGACAGGTTTGGTATATATTACAACGTTAGAAGGTTTCTACAACAATGAAATATATTACAAGCAAAATACATTTCCATGTGTTTGGCTGTGTTTAGAAAGAGGAGGATATATGCACTATCTATTCAGATTCTCGAATAAAAGGCTTTGATATGTGGATAAACTTAATCTTTGGTAAGCTAAATCCACATGCAATCCTCTTATATATGTAAGGTTTTACTATAGAATTGAAGACAAGAACTTAAGTATCATCGGTCTTAGTATTTTGGGTATGGTTGCTAGTCCATCATAATATGAAGTAAATTCAGTCTTCCATAAAAAAAAGGGGGAAGCTTGGAATTCTTTTCTTTCTCATTTTTCCATTTTATTATTTCTTTTCATTTTTTTTTTGTGTTTTTACATAATTTTGTCCATATATGTAATATCTCAACATTATATAAATAGAAATCTATTAATGTTTATAAATGTATCATTAAAACACCACCACTATAATTGAGTTTGAAATATATTTGGTTATTTGAATTGCTATATAATCTTGTGTGTAAATCTGCAGGGAGCAAGATAGTAATTTCCTGTGATTCATATTACATCCCACAGTTACAAATTGATCACGCATCTATTTTCACTATTCTCAAGTGTGTTGTTAGAAATATGAGATATTCATGTAATTGTGTTTGTATTTTATTTATTTCTTACATTTTTGTTTGATTTTTTAAAACAATTTTTTTTCATTATTATAAATATATATATATTTATTTATTATTTTTTTGAATGCTTAAATATTCCTGATTGGCTGTAAATTTAGTCAAATGATGATTTTCACGTTGTATTTAGTAATGTTTACGTTACTAATATGAGCTGATGAAAACATTGGTTAGAGGATAAATGAAATATGAAAAACACCTTTTCCCCATTGTTTTTAAATTGGTTTTATTGGAAAATCAGTTTCAGTTATTCACATGTATGATTATATATATATATATATATATATATATATACACTAAATTATTAAGACCCAGCACAACAGTAATCTATGAACCATATTATCAAAGACATTCCAGCTATTAACATACTGACTTCTTTTTGAGAAAATTCATCTTGAACTATGCTATTCAAAGTACATTCCATTTTGTAATTTGATATAGTGTGAAATTTGAGTGAGGAAGGGCTTTCAGCTGCTATTTCTAGCAGGTTATATAAATATGTTAAGACTCCCTAGAGGGTTCATTAAGTACAAATGCTCAGGGGGCATTACTTGTTTGTTATTCATTTAATCCTAGGTTCTAATTGACTTGGGACTAAATGAAAATTGATTTATTGATCATGATTGTCATTATCGATTTTGCCAATCCAACATCTAATATTATTATGAATATGGTGTGCTGGTAGAATTGTTAGTACATATGGTAAAATGCTTGGCAGCATTTCTCTGGCTTTTTCCATACTCTTAATTCAGATCACTCCAAGTTTGATAAAATAAAGTACCAATCATGTAATGGGGTTGATGTAATTGACCTGACACCTTCCCCTTGAAATTTCAGGTCATGTGCTAAGGCAGTGAGCTGGCAGCATTTTTAGCATGCTGGACAAAATACTTGCTGATATTTCATCAGTCGAAGACGTTTTGAGTTCAAATTCTGCCACAGTTGATTTTGCCTTTCATCCTTTTGGGATCGACCAAATAAGTATTCATGGAGCACTGGGGTTGTCATATTCAATTCCCCTCAAATTACTGCCCTTGTGGCAAAATTTGAAACCATTGTTGTTGTGGTTGTTGTTGTTCTTCTTCTTACTACTACTACTACTACTACTACTACTACTACTACTACCACCACTAAGGCAGCAAGCTGGCAGAATCACTAGCATGCTGAGAAAAGTTCCAAGTGGAATTTCATCCATCTTTATCTACTGGGCTCAAATTCTACTGAGGCTAACTTTGCCTTTTGTCCTTTCAGGCTCAATAAAATAAGTACCAGTTAAGTACTGGGGTCGATATAATCAACTATCCCCCTTCCCCCAAATTTCAGGCAGTGTGCCTACAGTAGAAAGGGTTATTATTATAGAAAGTGAGCTGTATATATGTGTGTACGTATATATATATATATATGTTTGTATATATATATTGTATATTGTGTGTATATATATATATATATTGTGTGTGTCTGTGTTTGTACCTCCACCATTGCTTGACAACCGATGTTGCTGTGCTTACATCCCTGTAACTTAGTAGTTCAGCAAAAGACACCGATAGAATAAGTACTAGGATTACAATGAATATAGCCTGGGGTCAATTTCTTTGACTAAAGGCAGTGCTCCAGCAGGACTGCAGTTACATGACTGAAAGAAGTAAAGTGATAAAAAAAAAACTATGCCATTTTAATCCTGAGCAATGATGGGTATCTCTGCTAGTGGTCAATAAAATTAGTCAATATAACTGACTAATTTCCTTTCTTGAAATAGCTACTCTGTTTAGTGGTTGGTTTTAGGAAGGGCATCCAGCTGTAAAAATTCTGCCAAAATATTTACAGAAGTGTGATGCAGGCTCCTACCTGGCCAGCTCCTGGCAAACCGTCCCACCCATGCCAGCATGGAAGGCAAACGTTAGGCAATGATAGTGATGATAATGATGATGTACCTAAACTAGAAGCAACCACCATCATCATTATCTACAGTATTATATGAACAAGAGATATTCTCTTTATATAGTTTACGTATATATACAGTAAAGAAATTGGTATGAAATTTTGTCTCAAACAATGTGGTTGTGTTGGGGAAAAAATTCTGATAAGACCAGTAATATCATTTGAGTTCAATGATGAACAATCTTGTCAAAATTTAGAAATAAATGAACTAGACAGAAAACAACACATATAAATGAAAGAAAATGCTTAGACAGAAAATTATAAACTCATTATATAAAAATCGGATGATAGGTATTCACACTTTAGCCATGCCATACTAAGTTATAATTACAACTTACTCACATGAAAGTTAAATTGAATAGAAGGGAGAACAATGAAAATGATTTATCACTTCACCTATATTCACCCCTATCTCACTGTACCAAATCCAATGTAAACAGAAGATCTGACTGTAGGGTTGGTTCCAGATGTGGCATAGGTATAAAAAGAGAGCACAAATGGTGTTTAAAATTTACAGCAGCTGTTCAGTAGAATTTCATTGATGTAGTCATAGACTGCATCATAATATATAATCCACCATCTTCAGGTAAAATTTTAAATAGGTAAGAGTTCATACAGGTGAGATTTCATTCATGAAACCAGAAAAATCCAATGTCTTACCTGAAATTGGTGGATTGTATGCAATGATGTATTCTATGGATATTCTTTTACTCTTTTACTCTTTTACGTCATTTGACTGTGGCCATGCTGGAGCACCACCTTTAGTCGAGCAAATCGACCCCAGGACTTATTCTTTAGATGCTTAGTACTTAGTCTATCAGTCTCTTTTGCCGAACTGCTAAGTTATGGGGACATAAACATACCGGCATCGGTTGTCGAGCGATGATGGGGGGGGGGACAAAGAGACACGCAAACATATACACACACATATATATACATATATACGATGAGCTTCTTTCAGTTTCTGTCTACCAAATCCACTCACAAGGCTGTGGTCAGCACGAGGCTATAGTAGAAGACACTTGACCTAGGTGCCACGCAGTAGGACTGAACCCGGGACTATGTGGTTGGTAAGCAAGCTACTTACCACACAGCCACTCCTACGCCTACATATATCAATAAAATTCTACAAAAACAGCTGTCATAAATTTTAAACACTATTTGTATTCTCTTTGTGTGTGTGTGAGAGACTATGTATATGTTTGTGCCTCCTTGTTTTGACATAATAATAATGAAATTATTGTATACAGTGCTCAGGTGCACCACAACTTGTCAGAAAGTGCGTATAAAGTGTATGCAGTAATGTACAAATGTCTGGAAAGCGAACAATGTATGAGTCAGATACATGCTTGTGTGTGTATGGAGGGGAGGAAATCAGGCGTAGTGTTGGCGAATCTCAGAAAGCATGGAAGTTTTAAAGGATGCAGTGCTCCGACAATTAACAACCGATGCCAGCAGTTTGTTCCATGCTTCAGCAACTCTCAGTATGAAAAAATGTTTCCTAAAGTCATGGGAGCTGTGCTGTTTTCTGACTTTGTAAATATGTCCATGGAGGCTAACCGGGTGGAGTTTGAAAAGGTGCTCAGAGTTATTGTTTGTAAGATGGTTGATAATTTTATTTGTTTTTGGTTGTTCACAGGATATTGAAAATATTCTACAACAACGTCTGGCCATGGGAAAATATTACCTTTGTTGGAAACAGGTAAGGGTTGGGAACTGGAAGTGCATCTAGCTATAAAATATTTGCCTTAATAAACTCTGACTTATGCAAGCATCAAAAAGGAACATTAAAACAATGATGCATATTTATATTAATTGCAAATAACCTAGCAGACACAAGCGCTACCAATTGAAAGCTCCATGTACCAGACACTAGCTGGCTTATGGGGGTCATCAAGTGAGAATGCACATCAATTCAGAGCCTTCCTTTTGATGGCATTATTGTACACTGACACCCTTCACTGAGATAAGACCCCACTTGCTAAATCAAATGGTTATTAGGCTTCAATCAGTATCCTTCTAACCATTTCTCATCAACTCTTTCTAACTAAATTCAGTGGCTTTCCTTCTCTCTGCTGCCTTGTTATCACTCATGTTGATATTTGCTTTATGTTCGCGACAATAACCATCATCTCTCACTGCTTCCAATAAAATTTGTATGTCCAATTATGATTACTCTCTTTACTTACTTGTTTCAGTCATTTGACTGTGGCCATGCTGGAGCACTGCCTTTAGTCAAGCAAATCGACCCCAGGACTTATTCTTTGTAAGAATAGTACTCGTTCTATCAGTCTCTTTTGCTGAACTGCTAAGTTACGGGGATGTAAACATACCGGCATCGGTTGTCAAGTGATGTTGGGGGGACAAACACAAACATATACACACACACATACATATATATATATATATATATATACAACAGGCTTCTTTCTGTTTCTGTCTTCCAAATCCACTCACAAGTCTTTGGTCGGCCCGAGGCTATAGTAGAAGACACTTGCCCGAGGTGCCACACAGTGGGACTGAACCTAGAACCATGTGGTTCATCAGCAAGCTACTTACCACACAGCCACTCCTACGCCTATGGATAATGTTCTTTTACTTTTCATAATGGTTGCTTTTCAAGTCCAAGTGGCAAAGAAAGATTGAATATTATATACATATATATATATATATACAAACAGTAGCAGTCAGTAGCCAATATTTTATTGGAGTCAATAGCTGTCCACTGCAAACAATCCTGCAGTGTGATCTGAACCTGTCACTCAATGAAAACGAATGCTACTGATCATCCGAAGATAACAAGCTATATTTAGCTGTTATGAAACCCTTGCCACTCAGAACCAAGCATCCAAATGATCAAGAGTGTTTTTTTCTCCAATACTGTGAATCTTTAAGTAAAGTGATATTAAGTCAATCTGTTAATACAATTATATATAAACTATACAAAGGATGTTGAGTACTTTATTCTTTCACTTGTAGACATCATGTGTGTATGTATGTATGTGTGTGGCTTGTGTGTGTGTGTGTGCAGGGTTATACAAAAATTTTCTTTGAGTATAGTGTCTTTGAGAAATCATTACTTACAAATATGAAGGAGAAAAAAAAATCACATGAAAAGAAAACCCAAAGAAGAAAAAACATTTATTATCTAGATTTTAATAAAATAATCAATCACAGCTGACCTTAATATGGCATTGCTCCCAGAATTCAGAACTATTAAAAGAACGCTGCTTTATATATTTACACACACTAACACACAAACACATACATATATATCTTATAAAAAAAATAAGACCCTGATTCATTTATCAAAAAATCTGTTAGTGACTTAGATATTAAGAGACAAAATATAGAATATATACATCATTTTTTCTTTAATGCTTTTAATTTGCTGCTTTCTCTTTTTTTCAACTCCAAAACTATGAATTTCTATCTCACAGAAGCCATATGTCCTGCTTTATTGAATTGATTCTTCAGATTGACCATAAACCATAAATTTCTAAGAGTAGGATATTAGTCTACTGAATGATCTGAAAGTGTTTTGAAAGACTTCAGAAGGCTGAAAAGCAAAAGTGGTTTGAGCAAGATTTGAACTCAGAATGTAGAATTAAATAACGTAATACTAGATGCTTAGTTTGTTTGTCTACTACATCTACTTTCCACTGACTTCTGCTATTACTTTTTTCCTTTTAATTTATCATTTAACATGGTGCAAACATGGATCTGTGGTAAGATGTTTGCTTTCCAACCACATAATTCTGGGTTCAGTCCTGCTGTGTGGTAAGAAGTTTGTTTTCCAACCACATCGTTCTGGGTTCAGTCCCACTGTGTGGCATCTTGAGCAAGTGTCTTGTACTATAGCCTCAGGCTGACCAAATCCTTGTGAGTGGATTTGGTAGATGGAAACTGAAATAAGCCCATCGTGTGTGTGTATGTATGTATGTATGTATGTGTGTTTGTATGTGTGTGTGTGTGTGTGTGTACATCTTTGTTTTGTGATTGTCAAATAGATGTAAATGATTGTCACTTTCATAAAAGCTGTGTCATTCATTTACAATATTCCGTGAGAACATGCTTGGCCATGATGAAGTACTACATTTCTTGGAAACAAGAAAGGGTCGGGGACAGGAAGAGCATCCAGGCATAGAAAATCTGCTTCAATAAACTTCGTCCAACCCCTGCGAGCATAGAAAAAATTGACATTAAATGAAGATGATGATGATGATGATGATTTATGTTTTAGCTTGTTTGTTACTGTAATTGAGTCATCTCATTCCATTCTTCTCTATCAGTTAAATACAGAGAACAATTTAGAATGCTCCAAGATGACTGACTGAAAGGTGAAATGAAGTAATAGTGAAAATAAAAAGATAGAAATAATAAATTTAAAAAAAAGAAAAAGAAAAACGACTTTTAAGGAATCCTGTTAGTTAGAGGTAAAGAATTCATTCTAAAATACACCGCTGTCAAATTCTGACATCAAACTCTCTCTCTGTTTCTCTTTTCTCTCTCAGTCTCACTTTAATTGATAGGCCATTATTTAGTCAAGTTGGAACCATCTTACAATCATTTTATCATGATGTATTTAATTTTCTGAAACACTATCATGTGATTTGTCTCGTTTCCTTCCACTTTGCTGTCCAACTTATTCTGTTAGGATACTATTGCAGTTTGGTTTCAGTATGTACAGAAATGAGCCTTTTCATCCCAATAACAACATCAGGTATCAATAATACCATTCTTAACAGATTTAACATAAATTCTCTTAACATGTGCACCTGACTCAGTAAGGTATAGGATTTCTAGTCAAGCAAATTAGGTACATATTGTTTATCAAAGAATTATTATTTGTTTATTGAATAATTTTATAGCAACTGAGTGGGAATCTATCCTATCATATATATATATATATATATATGAGAGTGTGTGTATATATATATATATATATATATACAGAGAAGAATACAGTGTACATTCAAACACAAAAGAGATACCCAGAAAATAGGATATCTGACTCACTAGAGAGGGCAGTTAAAGTCCAAGCCACTAATTGTTGTAATTCCAAAAGTGATTGAAAAATAAAAACTTTTACCTTTTATATAAATATATATATATATATATACATACACGATGGGCTTCTTTACACTTTATGTCTATCAAATCCACTTGCAAGGCTTTGGTCGGTGCAAGGCTATAGTAGAAGACATTTGCCAAGGGTGCCATGCAGGGGAATTGAACCCAGAACCATGTAACTGGGAAACAAGCTTCTTACCACACAGCCACATATATTGATATATACATATATATATATATATGCATATCTACTTTTGAGTTTGTGCACACACACACATACACACATAAATGGATATATGACATGCTTCTTTCAATATTTGTCAACTGGATTGCTTCTCCAGCAGAGGAGACTTGCTCAAGGTTTTATGCAATGGGTCTGAAACTAAAACCACATGACTTTGGAAGCAAACATCTTCACCATACAGCCATGTCTAGTAAATTCAGTTACAAGCTATTGACAAGTTATCATATTCACCAATAGCTGATTATTAATTAATATCATGATTTCATTAACGAGTTATAAAAAAATTTTTTTTTAAATTTACTATTTATTATTCACAAAATTTATTTTAAAAATATGAATACTTTGCTAAACCTTTGAAAGAATTTCTAAGATGAGAAGTTACAAGGTAATCCTCTTAAATGTGGAACAATAAACTCATTTGGTTTGTACTTCAACACAAATCTCCTAATTCTTTCAACACAGTTGCGATATTTTTGTCTCTTGTAAGTTGATGCTTGCTAATTACTGATTGTTTAGACAGTGAATTGCGATTGGTGGATTTTCCCACAGAATGTAATCACTGTGGTTGTGTAACTTCACATATGTCCTTCATTTTTTTTCCCTGAAGATGAAGGATTATGAGTTGAGAAAGATTAGGCTGCTATTTTTAACAGATTAAGTGTCTGTGTAAAGGCTTCTCTTATTTAGGAAAATTCTGAAGATAATAAGATAGCAACTAAACTGAAATGAATGCATATAATCTGAAATAAAGGACAGTTCTTTAAAGATTAGCAAAACCAACTCTTTAATCAGTGCTCCAACCCATCTCCTAGCAAACATGCACATGCATGTCCATGCATGTGCACACTTGCACATATTCACACATAGAGTCAAACTGGTATGAGATCATCATGAATAATCAGAAATTACCATAGTAATAGGTGCAGGCATGGATGTGTGGTAAAAAACTTGCTTCCCAACCACATGGTTCCAAGTTCAGTCCCACTGTGTGATACTTCAGGCAAGTGTCTTTTACTATAGTCTTAGGCTAGCCAAAGCCTCATGAGTGGATTTTCTAGATGGAAACTGCAAGAAGCCCATCATGTGTGTATATATATATATATATACACACACACACACATATATATATATATATCTATGTATGTATGTGTATTTATACATCTATGTATACATATATATATTTATATATATGTATTATTTATTTAAAGGGCACAATACATGCCTTTCAGCACAACTAACAGTTTCGTATGCTGAGCAATACTCAAGCATATTCTTCAGGCGCAAACCACATTTCATAACAAGCTAAAATAAATGAATAATAGAAGACATGCACTTAAATGCATGTATTGTGTCCTTTAAATAAACGATATTTATCGCTCACCAGATCGAGTACTTTTTGTTGAATTATATATACATTTGTACACACACGCACACACACATATATACATACACACACGTACATGCACACATGTACATACATACATGCACACATATACACACTCTTTTACTCATTTACTTGTTTCAGTCATGTAAATTGTGGCCATGCTGGAGCACCACCTTTAGTTGAGCAAATCGATCCCAGGACTTATTCTTCGTAAACCTAGTACTTATTCTATTGGTCTCTTTGGCCAAACTGCTAAGTTACAGGGACGTAAACACACCAACATCAGTTGTCAAGCGATGTTGGAGGGACAAACACAGACACACAAACATACACACACACACATATATATATATATACATATACACGACAGGCTTCTTTCAGTTTCCATCTACCAAATCCACTCACATGGCTTTGGTCGGCCTGAGGCTATAGTAGAGGGCACTTGCCCAAGGTGCCATGCAGTGGGACTATATATATATATAATCCAAACTGAGAGATCCCTGGATTGTATTTGTGTGTGTGTGTTTTTTTGTGTCTATATTTCCCCCCCAGACACCATCACCACCACCACCACCACCACCACTACTTAACAACCGGTGTAGGTTTGTTTAGAATAAGTACTTGGCTTTAAAAACAAAATAAATATTAAGGCTGATTTGTTTGATTAAAATTCCTTCAAGGTGGTGCCCAATCATGGCTGCAGTTTAACAAGTGAAACAAGTAAAAGAATGACGAAAGAAAGCTAACCTTACAAGGAAAAGAAACACAGAAGGAAGCATATGACGATGATGATGATCATCATCATTACCATGGTGATTGGAATGATGAATCATGATGATGGTATTGGTGGAGGTGATAATGATTTAAACCAGTGGTTCCCAAAGTGGGCAGTACTGCCACCCCCTCCCACTGTGGGTGGTGCAAAGATCAAGAGAGGGCATTGAAGAAAACTGGGTCAATAATAGGGTGGCCAAAAGGTGGTGCTCGATGTAACCCCACCACACACACCGCAAAAAAAATAATGGGTTAATTAGGTTAAGTTTTATTTGTGAAATACTGTTTTTAATTTGCTGTGGAAAGAGGTTAACGTTTGTGGTGCGGAGTGGAGAAGGGGCAATAGGAATTTGGCCAAAATTTGGGAACCACTGATTTAAGCAAAAGGCCATCAATTTTAGCGGGAATGGGTGGGTTTAGGGCTAGTTGATTAACCTGACTCCAGTACCTGACTAGTACTTTAATTTGTCAATCCAAGAGGTATGAAGGACAAATTTGGCTTTGATAGTATTTGAACTCAGTACATAGAAAGCCAGAACAAATACAGCAAAGCATTTTTCCTGATACTCTAATGATTCAGCTAGTCTGCTACCATACTACTAATACTACTACTCCTACCACTGCTATTGCTGCTGCTGTTACTACTACTAAAGAAAACTTTAATAAAAAGAATTAAATTAATAGTTGTGAAGAAAAGCTCTTTTCTATATATACAAATATTAGTTTCAAATTTTGACACAAGGCCAGCAATTTTGGTGAAGTGGGTAAGTCGATTACAGCAACCTCAGCACCTAACTGGTAATTATTTCACTAACCCTGAAAGGATGAAAGCAAAGTCAACCTCAGCAGAATTTGAACTCAGAATATAAGGATGAATAAAAAGGCACTTTGCATTTTTTTGCTCAGCGTGTTCATGCTTCTATCTGCTTTCCACCTTAATAGGGATAATATTCTTTTCTACTCTAGACACGAGGCATGAAATTTTGGGGTGGGAGGCCAGTCAATTACATCAACCCCAATATGCAACTGGTACTTTATTTATCGACCCTGAAAGGATGAAAGGCAAAGTGAACCCTGGAAGAATTTGAACTCAGAATGTAAAGACAGACAAAAAACTGCTAAGCATTTCACCCAGTGTGCTAATGTTTCTGCCAGCTCGCTGCCTTCTTAATATTGATAATATTAAAAAAAGAATGTATTATATATATATATATATATATATATATATGTGTGTGTATGTGTATAGGCACAGGAGTGGCTGGGAGGTAAGTAGCTTGTTTATGAACCACATGGTTCCAAGTTCAGTCCCACTGCATGGCACCTTGGGTAAGTGTCTTCTACTGTTGCCTTGGGCTAACCAAAGACTTGTGAGTGGATTTGGTAGACGGAAACTGAAAGAAGCCTGTCGTATATGCATATATATATATATATATATATATATATATATATATATGCATGTGTGTGTATATGTTTGTGTCTCTGTGTTTGTCTCCCCCCCCAACATCGCTTGACATCCAATGCTGGTGTGTTTACGTCCCAGTAACATAGTGGTTTGGCCAAAGAGACCGATAGAATAAGTACTAGACTTACAGAGAATAAGTCCTGGAGTCGATATGCTCAACTAAAGGCAGTGCTCCAGCATGACCACAGTCAAATGACTGAGACAAGTAAAAGAATATATATATATGTAAACATTTGCAAGTAAACTCATATCTTGGAGTATTTCATTTCAGTAAATACTATTTCTATTTGTAATGTATTTTTTTTTCTGTGTTAAACTAGCATGTTGCAAAAATTCTAGAATTAAAAAATAAAATCCAGGCAAGCATTGATGTAGAATTTTGCCTTAGTTTTTCTGTTCTCCTCCATCATTTTTCATAGAGATTTGGCAATTTCAACCTTGAAATCTGTTATGATTTTTATTTACTTCTCTTTCTTACACTACAAACTACAGGACATAAAACATAACCTGCAAACACACACACACACATACATCTACATATATGTACATATACATAATACATACACACATATATATGTATACGGTGTCTGTGTGTTTGTATTTGTCTTATATTTCTCACTGGAAAATTTCCACCGTAAATCTGCTCTGAAATATCTTAAATATTTTCTGTTGATCAGTCAAGTGGGATGTGCTTTGCCGTCTGCTGAGGTATATTTTGTATATTGATTTTAGTGCGCAAGTCTATATCACACCTCAGCTTAGTCAGATGTGAGAGCATGGCAAATACACAGAGAGAGGGAAAATAAATCGATAAAAACAGCATAAATTATCAATATTCCAAGGAATTGGTTATTTCAAATTATATGCCTAATGACATTCCTTCTATTTTTAATTAATAAACTCGATTTCATGATTTTTATTTATTTGTTAGTTTCTCTGTTATCTTTTCTTCTTTGTGTATGTATGTATGTGTATTGTGTGTGTTTGTATATGTGTGTATGTTTGTGTGAGTATATGTGTGCGTAAATGTGTGTGATGTTGTTTCTGAGTTTTAATCTCCACTATTCTTTTAAATGCTAGGTCTTTTGGTTATTTGACCCCTATTGGGATCATTACCAACGTAGCTGTGTGGTAAGAAGCTTGCTTCCCAACCAGATGGTTCTGGATTCAGTCCCACTGTGTGGCACCTTAGGCAAGTGTCTACTACTAAAGCCTCATGCTGACCAAAGAATTGTGAGAGTGGATTCAGTAGATGGAAACTGAAAGAAGCCCTTTGTATGTGTATGCGTATGTGTGTTCATATGTATGTGTCTTCGTGTCTGTGCTTGTCACTCCACCATCACTTGAAAACGATGCTGGTGTGTTTATGTCCCTGTAACTTAGTGGTTCAGCAAAAGAGGCCTGTAGAATAAGTACTAGGCTTACAAAGATTAAGACCAAGAGTCGATTTCTTTGACTAAAACCCTTTAAGGTGGTGCTCCAGCATGACCATAGTGAAATGACAGAAACAAGTAAAAGAATAAGAGAATAAAAGAACTGGATAATGTTTGTACATGCGGTCACTTAGTCTCTTAAAAATAGCACCCAGATATCCCTCAAATAATACACAACCATATTTTTTTGAATAATTGAGAGAAGGATGGATTGATTATGGTTGGAATTCCTTTCTAGATTGGTTCAATTAGGTTTGATATATATATATATATCCACACACACACACACACACACTCAATAACAAGAACAGCAGCAGCAACCTTATACACATTTCTGTATACATACATAAACAGACATGTAACTGGATTTTTTGTCAATGATGATGTGTCCTTGCTGAAAATATTAAATTCCCTTTGTCCCACTGTTAATTAGGCTATATATGTATTTGTATGTGTATGTATATGTGTATATATATATATATATATATATGTGGTGTGTGTGTATATATATAAATATATATATATATATATATATATATATATATATATAGTATATATATATATATATATAAATATTTATATATAATATTTATATATATATATGTATATATATATAAATATTTATATATAAATATTTTATATAATATATATATATATATATATTATATATAAATATTTTATATAAATATTTATATATATATATATATATATATATATATAAATATTTATATATAATATTTATATATATATATATAAATATATATATATATATATATATATATGTATATATATATAAATATTTATATATAATATTTATATATATATATGTATATATATATATAAATATTTTATATAATATATATATATATATATATATGTATATATATATATATGTATATATATATATAATATTTATATATAAATATTATATATATATGTATATATATATATAAATATTTATATATAAATATTTATATATATATATATATATATACATATATATGTATATATATATATATGTATATATATATAAATATTTATGTATAAATACACACATGTATATACTCATCTATCTCCCACTTTTAGTGAATGTTGTATTAGAACAGAGAATACTGCATTATTTACCATGAGAAGAATGCTCATATGGACTTGTGGTGCAGTTAATACACAAACACAGACACACTCTCATACACATATTCATATAAGAAAAATTTTATCACTAATTGTAACTGAGGATGCCAAAGCACCTATATTCTTTTCTACTCCAGGCACAAGGCCCGAAATTTTGGGGGAGAAGGTCAATCGATTAGATCGAGCTCAGTACACAACTGGTACTTAATTTATCGACCCTGAAAGGATGAAAGGCAAAGTCGACCTTGGCAGAAGTTGAACTCAGAATGTAAAGACAGAAAAAAACCTATTTCTTTATTACCCAGAAGGGGCTAAACACAGAGGACAAACAAGGACAGACATAGGTATTAATTCGATAACCTCAAACCAATGCGTAACTGGTACTAATTTATCGACCCCGAAAGGATGAAAGGCAAAGTCGACCATGGCAGAAGTTGAACTCAGAATGTAAAGACAGACAAAATACTGCTAAGCATTTCGCCTGGCATGCTAACATTTCTGCCAGCTTGTTGCCTTCTGAAGCACCTATATTGCAAGAAATAAGAGTTAAAACCTCTTAATGTTGTAAGAAGCGCACAATATATATGAAGTGACAGGGGAGATAACTACCCCAATGCATTATATTTCACTGAGATGTTTATATTAGTCTTATATATATACGCGGTCGGAGTATCATGGTTTCGATTCCCAGACCGGGCGTTGTGTGTGTTTATTGAGAGAAAACACCTTAAAGCTGCATGAGGCTCTAGCAGTGGGTGGTGGCAACCCCTGCTGTACTCTTTCGCCACAACTTTCTCTCACTCTCTCTTCCTGTTTCTTGAGTAATGTAACGCTGCGATAGACTGGCATCCTGTCCAGCTGGGGGGAACACATATGCCACAGAAACCGGGTCCATGAGCCTGGCTAGGCTTGAAAAGAATGCATAAGAAAATTAATATATATATATATATATATGGCGGTGCCCCAGCATGGCCACAGCTCGTGAGCTGAAACTAGATAAAATAAAATAAAATAAAATATATATATATAGAGAGAGAGAGAGAGCAGTATCATCTAATACATGCAACTTTCTTTGCTTTACCAAAATCTGTCTCCTTGATGTGCAACATAAAAAAGAAAATTTTTTAAAAATATTCTATACTCAACAAATTTTACTAATTCAAAATAATATTTAAGAAAAAAAAGCAACAAATACAAAACAATTTACATTGAATTCAGACTGTGTGTAATTTTAATCCACACCCATATTCACAATTTATTCCATCATATAACATGTTGTTCTGCTTGTTTGCATATTTATTGGACTTAAACAATAATGATATGATCAAATTCGATTTATAATCATATTTGAATATTATATTTTGTTTTGTTGGTACTTGTTTAAATTATTCAAATAGCATAGGCCAAAACAGAACTGTAGGAAGCAGTATAAATTATGATTAACTTTTAAAACATTACTGGTTAATATATTCATGTAATTGATTATAGTTCCTTATTCATATAGTGAAAGATAGGTTAAATTGTTCTTTAAGCTCTGTTTGTGTCTGCAGCAATTCTTTTTCAAACACACATTACTTCATACATAACAACTTAAATGTGATGTCACTGGAATTATATAACATTATAGTTGAACTACAAAACTACTGTTATGAATAACCTGCTTTTCATACACACTCTCTCTCTCACTCTCTTTATATATATATATATATTTATGTATATATATATATAAATATATATATATATATATATAATACACACACACATTTCAATCCAAAACACTGATGTTCCATGTAACAGACTTGATAATTGTTGAGGGACTTAACATGAAACCTATGGTAGCCTTAACTATATATATATATTATATATATATATATCATCATAATCATCATAAGCATCATCAACATCATCATTTAACGTCCATACTGGCATGGGTTGGACAGTCTGACCAGGGCTGGTAAGCTGATGGGCTGCATCAGACTCCAGTCTGATTTGCATGGTTTCTACCGATATATATATATATATATATATATATTATATATATATATATATATATATATATATATATATATATAGAAAGAGATAGAGAGAGATCAGTGGTCTGTCCAAAAGTTTGGATTTTCTACTCCCCACTTTACTGCTTTATATTTATTTTGCTATATATATATATATATGAATAAATATATCTATATGTGTATGTGTGTGTGTATATATATATATGTGTGTGTGTGTTTGTGCACATGTATGTGTGAGTTGTTACCTTTAAAATATTCAAAGCATTGTGTAATTACCTTTTTCACCAATATATTTCATTTAACTCAAGTCTTGTGAAACCTGTGCTATGCAAATAAAAATATTCTAAGATGCATTATTTGCATCTTTCCTAACACAGCATGGGTTTAATGAGCCCTTAGCTTTAAAAATATAATATTCTATGCATTATCATTTAAAATATATCTGATTGGTGAAACCTATAGTCACCTGAATGCTTCGAATTTCTAATTCTTTTGCTTGTTGCATTCATTCGACTGCAGCCATGTTAAGGTGTCATCTTGAAGGGTTTACTCAAATAAATCACGCACACACCCTCCAAACAGTGCTTAGTTTTTAAGCTTGGTACTTATTTTATTGGCCTATTTTGCTAAACCTCTGAGTTACAGGGATGTAAACAAACCAATACTGGTTGTCAAAGGGTGACTGGGGACAAACACATACACCTACAAATATATATATAAATGGATTATACTGTTAACATGGAAAATTCAATAAACAGTGACCAGGGTAGCAAAATTCACGCAAGTAACACGGATGAAGCAACCTATTCAAAGGTAGAAACTCCGGGTTAATGTGCAGTAATTTGTGTAGTATAAGTAAATAAATGGAGTTGAACGAAGATGTTATTAAAATTCTTTTACTTTCGGCATTTTACCCCGTTTATTCCTTTGGAATAAAACCAATGTTGTCTTCGAAACATATGTCGAAAGTAAAAGTATTTTAATAACATCTTCGTCCAACTCCATTTATTTACTTATATATATATATATATATATATATATATATATATGTATGTATGTATGTAAGTAAATTAAGAAATGGAGTCAAATGCATGTGCTATTCAAATCAATTATTTTTCCTTGTTCTTTGTACACATTGAAAAAATACACATACATTTATATATACATGTGTGTGTGTATTTATATATGTGTGTGTATGTGTGTGTGTATTTATTATTTATATATATATATATATATATATATATATATATATATATAATATATATATATATATGTACGATGGGCTTCTTGCAGTTTCCATCAACCGCATTAACTCACAAGGCTTTGGTTAGTTTGCTATTGGAGGAGACACTTGCTGAAAGTGCCACGCTGAATCTGGAACCATACAGAGATATTCTTATATGTATGTATGTAGGTAATATTTTCCTCAAGACTAGACATGTTTCCATGAAAGACTTGAAATGAAGAACACTATATATATATATATATATATATATATATATATATGACATTGACACTCATTCACAATTATCATGTGACATCAGGTCAATGCAACAGTAGAGACACATGCACATGTGTATGTATATATATATATATATATATATATATATATATATCGCCAAAGCCAGCAGTCCCACCCATGCCAGCACGGAAGGCAGATGTTAAACAACGATGATAATGAGATAATATATATATATATATATATATATATATATATTATATTAAATTAGAGATAAAACCACTATTAGGTAAATCATACAATGAAAAACTTAAGCCAATACATAAGATTAATTAATTTATATTATTTAAATATATCAAAATTATTAAAAAAGATAATTAATTAATTATCTTTTTAATAATTTTGATATGTTTAAATAATATAATTAATTAATCTTATGTATTGGCTTAAGTTTTTCATTGTATGATTTACCTAATAGTGGTTTTATCTCTAATTTAATATTATATAATATTTTATTATAAATTTGATTCAATCCTAAATCTGACTTTTCCCTGTAAGTTTGATTTATTCCTTAATATTTTATTATATATATATATATATATATATATATATATATATATAGAGAGAGAGAGAGAGAAAATAAGAAAATGGAGGAATAGATTCCTTTCAATCATCAACTTACAGATAATACTAATTCATATAGGATTTGGATGTTCCTATTTAATTAGATAATAAATCATATGAATTGGTATTATCTGTAAGTTGATGATTGAAAGGAATCTATTCCTCCATTTTCTTATTTTGCATTATGAATTTGAGGTAAAACATTTTACCTTCGCCCATTATAATACAATAAATGAACTAATTGCATTGCAATTGTAAGCATTTATGTATTATGTATTAGCCTTTTGGGCACTTCACTGGCCGTATATTGGATAACTGATATCCCATAGTGGGTTACACTCATAACCCCTATCTTACTTTGTACTTATATAAATATGTGTGTGTGTGTGTGTGTGTGTGTGTGTGGTGTGTGTGTGTGTGTGTGTGTGTGTGTGTGCATGTGTGTGTAGGAGTAATTTTTTTGAGTTTTCATCTACTACATTCCCACATAAGCTTGCCGAAGGTACCATGTGGTGGGATTGACAAGCAAACTTCTTACTACAAAACCACACAAGCGCTTAGAGTCTACATCAATATTTAGACTATTCATTTAGGAATGAATATTTGTATGTGACTATGAACACTTTAATTTGCCCCTTTATAAATAACTAAATGGTTTATAGAAATCACTTCATCATCTATTTCTGTTAATCATGCTTCTTGGTTAATATAACCTGTACTGTGGTAATAACAAAAATCAACTGTATACAAAATATTTCTTTCTTCATGACTGGAGCATTGATGCCAGTATCCGGGAAGATTATAAACCTGCCGAAAATATACATTTATTACTGATACCTTTATAAACTTGTTTTTTGTATATAACTTCAGATTTATATCAATACTGGTTAGTTAACTTAGTATATGTAATGATGCATTGATGCAGTAACTTTTAGAAGTCTACTTTCTCAAAGGAAAGAAAAAAAAAAAGCAATTGATTACATGACTTTTTCAAAATAATTCCTGCAAAAAAATATTTCTAACTGTTCAAACGTTCAGCAATTTATGAGAGTTATTCTTGAATGGATACTATCAAAAGATGCTATCTTTTTTTCTTTTCTTTTTTATTATTAAGTTAAAACCATATTTTCAATCATTTGAATTAACTAAAAGAAATAAATAACATACTTACACACATATCTACTTACATACATATGTATGTACGTATATGTGTGTATGTGTATATATATATATAATATATATATATGTATGTATATATATATAATATATATATATATAATATATATATATATATATGTATGTTATATATTATGTATATATATATATATATGTATATATATGCATGTACATATATGTATGTACATATATGTATGTATATATATGTATGTACATATATGTATGTATATATATGTATGTACATATATATGTATATATATGTATATATACATATGTATGTATATATACATATGTATATATATATATATAGGTAGATATAGATAGATAGCCAGATAGATAGAGAGAGGAGGGAGAAAGAGAAATAGAATTATATATATTATATATATATATATATATATATATATATATATATATATATTGCATCAAGTACGTCAACACCAACATCAAAATAAAAATCAAATGGAAATTGTAGTTAAGGTACCTGTGCCGGTGACACGTAAAAAGCACCGTCCGAACGTGGCAGATGCCAGCATCGCCTGACTGGCGTCCGTGTTGGTGACACACAAAAGCACCAACCGAACGTGGCTGTTTGCCAGCCTCTTCTGGCCCCTGTGCTGGTGGCATGTAAAAATCACCCACTACACTCACGGAGTGGTTGGCATTAGGAATGGCGTCCAGCTGTAGAAACACTGCCAGATCAGACTGGAGCCTGGTGCAGCCTCCTGGCTTCCCAGACCCCGGTCGAACCGTCCAACCCATGCTAGCATGGAAAACAGATGTTAAACGATGATGATGATATATATATATATATATATATATACACACACACAGAGGCATACGTGCATTATAAACATAGAATCTACAAAGCTAGACTTTGATACATATTGATATAGGAGACAGTTTGTCTCATTTAAGTGTAAATTATCTTGCATAGCTCACTATTCTATTTGGCATTAGCCAATAATTGTTTATTTACTTGAAATTATATTTAATGCAAAATCCAACCTGCTAATCATCTTTGGTAGCATGTAAACAGAAAAATGTAAACAGCATAAAAAGAAAAAAAATGAACGTAAACAAGAAAAAAAATCATGCTCTACAAATGGAGGATTGTCATAAGTGAATTTAACATCTATGAAATAAATCATTAGCTGAACCTCTCCCTTTAGATTCAGAAGTTGATTTTGTATTTTTACTAAAGCTCGTGAGAAGCTATGAAAATGTCTGACAAAAGTTTCAAAGGCTACTACAAAGGATAGTATATATATAGGCACAGGCATGGCTGTGTGGTAAGAAGATTGCCTCTCAACTACATTGTTCTGGGTTCAGTCTTACTGTGTGGCACCTTGGGTAAGTGTCTTCTGCTATAGCCCCAGGCTGACCAATGCCTTGTGAGTAGATTTGGTAGATGGAAACTAAAAAGAAGCCTGTCGTATATATGTGCGTGTATGTGTGTGTATGTGTGTGCATATGTGTGTATCTTTGTGTCTGTGTATGTCACCCACCAGCACTTGACAACTAGTGTTAGTGTATTTATGTCCCTGTAACTTAGCAGTTTGGCAAAAGGAACTGATAGAATAAGTACCAGGCTTAACAAAAACAAAGAAATCCTTGTGTTGATTTGTTCAGCTAAATCTTTCAAGGCAATGCCCCAGCATGGCTGCAGTCAAATGACTGAAACAAATAAATGATACACAAGGTCCTATCTAGAAATAGATACTTACTTGACCTATCTTATAAACCAAATGGCTTCATTATCTTGAAGTCAAAAGCATGTCTTGAATTAAACTCATAATGGTTTTTCTTTATTTGTTATGTGGCATTCCATCTCTTCAATGTGTAAAGTAAGTTTCTGTTTCATTTTGTGGAGAGCATCAGTATCCTTTTGAGCCTCATTATACACCTTCTCCTTGACTTATGACCCATGTGACTTACAACCACAAAAAAAATAACTATGGTAGCATCTGGCAATGCAGGCCTCCCTCAAATCCAGGCATCCACTGCCTGCCACTGTCTCACACTCGGTTGCATTTGAATGAAAATAGTGTTGAAAAATACAAATAAAACATATGACTAGATTGACTTATGACTTATCAGTCAGGATGGAACTTTGTTGTAACTCGAAGCAGATCTGGATTAACCATTAAGCAAAGTAATCACATGCTTAGGGCATCAAGGGAAGGATGGGGCACCACAGAAATGGTAAATGGTTTATGGCACAAAAGAAATCACTTTAAACATGCCTTTATCTCTACTAAGTAAAGATGCAGATGCGTTACCTAAGATTAATTTTGAGGATCTGATCAAAGACTTTGCAATTCAAAAATGTAGGAGGAAACTTTTCAAATATAAAGAAAGTAGAAGTATACAAAAATAAATATTATTTTCCCTCTTACTGTTTTGTTTCATTTTGAAAAATGGAAATTTATTTTTTTGTTTGTTATTGTTTATATTCTGAATTAGATAATCGTTTATGGGGACACCAAAATCTTTTCAATGGGTCTTAATCTGGCCCTGAGTCGGGGAGAAAGTGTATATGTGTTTTCTATTCTAGTAAGGGATTAGACCAGTGGACATGTTTTGAATCGGTTTTAATTCAGAGCTGTTGCCCTCCTAGTTGGATCTTTAGACCACATCATGCTTGTTTGCCCCATCTTTGGTCTAGTTTCTTTGATTGGTCAACTTAAAAAAAACATCCACTTTCCATTTTATTGTTCCCAGGCCTACACTGACCCAGAGTAGCAGCATCTGTCAGGATTCCAGCTATGTGCTAAATAGCATGTGACCACCCCAAAATAGTGTACATTGACATCTGTTTCTTTACTACCCACAAGGGACTAAACATAGAGGGGACAAACAAGGACAGACAAACGGATTAAGTCGATTACATCGACCCTAGTGCGTAACTGGTACTTAATTTATCAACCCCGAAAGTATGAAAGTCAAAGTCGACCTCAGCGGAATTTGAACTCAGAACGTAACGGCAGACGAAATACGGCTACGCATTTCGCCCGGCGTGCTAACGTTTCTGCCAGCTCGCCGCCTTTATACATTGATATCATAGAAAGCAGCATGGTGGAGTTGAATTATTTTGGCAAATGAACTTAATGAGTCAGTGAGAAATATTACTAGATTCTGAGTGGATGAATAGGAAATAAGCTGTCATCAGCCAGGATCAATCAGTTCAGTTAGTAAAGTACTGCTACCATCTGTAGTTGTGACATGTACTGATGAGATATTAAAACTTGCAAAAGACCAATGTGATTAAAACCCAAGACAGACATTCATGTGACATCCCTTGATCAGGACAACCGACCTGGAGGAGTTGCTTTGATTTGAGCATGTCATCTGAATATGTTATGATGATGTTGATTGTAACACAAGGACTTCTGATGGAGTTAAAATGGTGCTAGCAGGATGGGGCTTATCCTGGGGAATTTCAAACTAAGAGCTAATCCTTCTCCAAATCTGAACACAGCTGATTTGTTTCACAGAGAGAGAGAGAGATTTAGATAAAAGCATCAACTTCAGCCAAGCATTGAGTAGGGGTGATACTTTATTATTGATTGACCCCCCCAAAAAGGATGAAGAGCAAAGTTGGTCTCAACTGAGTTGAACTGAGACTTGAACTCAAAAAGGCCAAGATGAATATCACAAAGAATTCTATATTAGATTCTAGGAACTCTGCCAACTTGCTGCCGATAAACATGGTATATGAATTTCCATATAGTAGATATAGATTGGCTCTAGATTACACTCAAGTGAATTGATATAAATCAGAGGAAAAGTATTATTAAAGTAAAGGAAACAAGAAGAAAAAAAAAATAAAGAAGTACTTGTTCAATAGAGTATCTTAATGTCAGAATTAATAACTTGCCTTGAAGCTTACTAACTACAAAATGGGGAAGAATATTAATCACCATTTGGACTTTATACTTTCGAAAGTATGTCATTCTTTTGCTATGACACTCTCCTATGCATCTAAGCAAATATAGTTTCGTACATACATAAATACATATACATACACACTCACACATACACACATTTGCATAATTGCCAACACGCACACACATACATAAACTGAAATATATTTTCTTACTCCATATATACTGTATGCTTAATAGTATTACCTATGGTGACTTGGTAGAGTCAGTAGATTATTTGATTTAATGCTTTTTCAGTATTTAGTGGCGACTCTTAGAGTTCCAATGCTAACTTTATCATGTATCTCTCCAGGTGAAGTTGTAGAGCCAATAGTTTCTCTCTACAAATTTCTAGCCTCATTCCTATATAAGGAATCTTTTGTTACAGCTATTTGATTTTTCCATAATATCCCAGCATTATTTTTGCCAATATTTCAACATCCTAATTCAATACGCTCTACATGTGCAGCATGGTGATTTTGTCAGAGTCATGCTCCTTGCAATCCAATTCTGGTGTACACAACCTGGGATGCGATATGTAGTCGTATAAATGCACTCTTAATGCCAGCAAGTTTTCAAAATTAATCATGTGTGTACGTGTGTGTGTATACGTGGTGTCAAGTATGTATCTATATATGTACAGTCAAATAATTTATGTCATTATTACGTTGGATGATAACTGCTATGTATCTTTATGAATCTACACTCATTTATGAATCTTAATATCTATGTCCAGCTATGTATCTATAAGTGTTTGGTTCTATTAAAGGATCTATTTATATTCAAATATTATATATATATATGTACACATTATGTATATATATATATAATATATATATATATATATATATTATATATATATATATATATTATATATATATACACACATATATCTATCTATTAATATATTTTCATCTGTTATCAGTGTACATAGCAATAATTATGTTAGCACCAGATCTATATCTATTGATGTATCTCTCCATTTCTCTCTATGTGTTATCCATTATCTTTATATATATATTATATACGTGTGTTTCTATACATGTGTGTACATACATATATGTATATATGTGTGTGTTTGTGTCAATACAAGTTTATTGTTTGCTATCTCTCTCATGCTGTATGTTTGAATAATTGTGTGTGGATTTCTGTGTGTGTGTGTGTGTGTGTGTTTGTGCACATGTGTGTTGTGTGTGTAAAAATCATAGGATAACATTTCTTCTTTTAGACATCAGAAAAATAAGAATAAAATAAATAAAAACAAGGCAAACCAAAACATCTTTGAAAATGTAAGGATATAACTAGGAAGACAAAGATTATAATGTTCTTTGATTTATATATTAAATTTTATCTTCTTATATCAAAGAAAGGCAATCATAGATGTTAGAAAAAATGAAGTTTATATCAAACTGATACACACACAAAAAGACTGGTCTTTAACACATATAGTTATGCCAAAAATATATATATATATATATATATATTATATATATATATATATATATATATACACATGTGTATATATATATATATATATATATATGCTCATACACACGCACAAACATATATATGAATATACAGCCATACAACATATATATGTGTGTGTATGTATAGATACACAAATATTTATATGTATATATATATATATATATATATATACGAATGTATATATATGTGTGTATATATATGTAAATACACACACACACACACACACATACTGTCACAAACAACTCATGCACATTTATACACTTAGTTATTAAATTCTGTTGCAATTTGAAATTAAATAATAAGATATATGTATGTGTGTGTACATGTGTGTGTGTATGTATATATGTATGTGTCTGTGTATGTGTGTATGTCTGTCTGTATGTATATATGAATGTATGTATGAAACAGTTGAGTATTTATCCGTATATAATAGATTATTGTAATCAAATATAAGCAAAAACCCTGTGGGGTTTTTTTTTCATTATTAATTATTTTGTTCTTTTATTAAATTTGTTTATTCTGAGCTCATATCCCTGCTTGGGTTGATCATTATCGTTTTCACTTTCCAGCCTTCAGGGTTTAAAATATGATCTAATCAATCAGTGCTAGGATTAACTGATTATTTATTGTTTTTCACACCAAATTTATAGCCTTGTGTCTGTATCAGAAATCATAGTTACTTGTCATTGAGTTTTTGATTCAGATACTATTGGCAGCATTGACTTGTCTTCTGCAGAGAGATAAAAATAAATCCTCACCAAATACTGAACCACTGGGTGATTCTGGGTTCTCCCCCATCCTCCCAAATCTTATGACATGGGAATTATGGTTAATTGTTGAGTGGCATTCCATTGTTCTGAATTCAAGTCCTGCCATGTTTGATGAGATAAAGTTGTAGTGTCACCATCTTGGAAATCTCCAGCATGCATGCGCAGAGTTGGAGTCTTCCGCGAGGCCTGCCAGAAGTTCCCTCATGCACATGCGTAGAAAACTAGCAGCAGCGAAATACCCTCGTATCGTTCTCTCAAACACCAGCAGCTGAACAGGACAGTCATGTTTCATCAGCTCTCTCAAGCTGCTACCTCGTGGCATATCTCCACTATGCTTCAATGGACAGGATTTGGTTCACTCCACTTGACTACTGTGATAAGCTCCTAGGCTGCCGATTCGCACAGAAAGAAGAAATGTATATATTGCGAATCAAGAAATAAATATTTATACTGTTGAAGTTAATCAGAAGTCTTGACTCTTTCCTTCGATTAATATTTAATGTAAAGGATATGAGTTGCACCCTTCCAGTGCAGGGACCTCTCATGTTGTTACAAAGTAAGTAACAAATTATTATCAGGGTTTCTTTTTACTCGTTAATGTGCCCTAACATGCAACTTTCACTCTAGTTTTTATTAAAAATTTTTTTTGATAATTAACGAAGTAAATCCCTTGTTTTGTAACAACAATGAAATTACACTATTCAGTCATTACATTACAACTGTCAGTAAGTGCGTGCATGTTTGCCTGTGTCCATGTGTAAAATTTGTATACATGGCAGATAAGGTGGTCGGCTGGCAGGAAGGACAGCATGTCAGACAAAATGCTTAATGGCATTTCGTTTGTTTTTATGCATTCTAAGTCCAAATTCCACCAAGGTTGACTTTACCTGTCATCCTTTTGGGGTTATTAAAAGAAGCACCAGTTGAGTAGTAAGGTTGATGTAACTGACTTACACTCTCCCCTAAAACTGCTGGTTTTGTGCCAAAGTTTGAAACTAATATTAGTTAATATTAATTTAATCTGCTATATGAAAGATTCCTAATATCTGAATATTAGACATATATATATATTTTGCTTGGTACAATAATATCTATGAATTCCTCTTTATCAGCATTTCTAAGCTTCCAGTGGAGATAACCTTGAAACTTTCATAAAGATGAATTTTGGCCCATTATGGTTCCAAATGGTGATTAATATTACAAATAACTGTCTGTTACACAAATACAACAGAACTTTCTTAAAAGGAATTGTATCATAACATTGTCATGTTTTCAATATATGTAATAAATAAGTAAAGAATGGAAGTAGCTGGCATTACTTTTATTCCACAGCTTACAGTTGTCTTAACAAGTGAGTTACAAATGAAATATCATGTATATTAACATACGATCAAAACGCCCCCATCCAATGGACAGTGCTGAGTTGTCAAACATTTGAACCAAATTTTCTCAAAACAACTTGTCCGACCGTCCCATAGGCCTCCCCTGTTGAGAAACACTAATTTAACCTAAATTTGAGACACCAGCAAAAAAAGAAATAAAGATAGACATTTTTTCTATTCCAAAGAAAAACTATTTTATTCACACAAATATGCAACCAAAGAGTTTAAAGTACCAGCAATGATAAGGCTGTTGACTGGGAGAACACAAATATGGTTTAAACAGTAAGCTTGGCAGGAAAGAAACGTGCCTTTAAGCAGTACAAAAACAACAAAAAATGAAAGGTGCAGTTATGTACAGGTTGACAGAAGAAAAGCAGGGCAAAAATAGTTTTATCAATCACATTCTCACCTGGAATTGATTTTAATAATTTTTTCAAGACTTATACACTCCCTAATACCGTTGGCATCTACATATCATATTTGAGCGCAATCAGATGGAGCATGCCTGAGATCCTAGCAGACACACAGACAGACAGACAGAACAGATTTTATATAATAGATATGGGGAAAATGATATAGTCATTCCCACTATGCAATGTATTACATAATACTCTCTGCAATTGTTTAATTTATAACTGAATGGTGTTTTTGGTAACATATATTGGTGAAATACACACTCAAATAGATATATAGATAAATCGGTAGATAGCTGTATGCAACAGACTTCCACATTGTTTCCATTTACTAAGTTTCATTCACAAGTTATTGACTAATCCATGACTAAAGTAGAAGACATTTGTTGTAAGAGCTGTTGAATGGTATTGAACCTGCAGTCATGCTGTTGCAAATTAAACTTCTTAACCACAAAACCAAACTTGTAGCTATGTAGACAACAGTTTTGAAGAGACAAGTTTTGTATGGTTGACTTACATATTCAGGGCCAACTGAGAACATAACAAGTATAATGAAATCAATTTTCCTGAGTAAACCTAAACACAAATCAAACTCCAAAAATATGTTTGGAATACTTAGTTTTTGTTTGAGATAAAAGGTGAATTTCAAGAATTCACTTTTAGAATTTCAACCCAGTTCTACCATCTAGTTGACATAATTGTCATAAGATTAGCCTTTACTATGTATGTATTCCATCAAATCACTATGTCAATTTACCATTCACATTAATCTGTCAAATATAATACCTATTTATTCACATTGTTTTGAATTAATCATGCATTATTTTGTAACTTTGAGATTTTGATGAGGTAACTGTTAATTTTTAGAATGATAATGTAGGGTTGGTGTGAGAGGCCAGATCTGACCAGTTTGAACATAAAACTGGTAAAATATGGATAGTTTAAATACTAAAGGGTTAAATATCTATTGTATAAGCTCCCTTACTGAGAGGATAAACTGTAAAGCAACAACAGGAGAGGCAGAAAAGATCTCAAGTGAGTGTACAAGATAGTTTAGTGATTTGAACCCCAACCATGAAATAATCAGTTTCTATTCATAAGTATTCTACTAGAGTTTCACATGATTGACCTATAAATCAATCAATCAGCACGAAGCTGATATAACTACTCAAATATTCTAAAATTCACGCCGTTTTAGCCAAGTTGAACCAATTTGGTGCCTAACTCCCAGCAGAGACTGCCTTGAGAATTCCAGCAAGGTAGACTGCTGTGAGCCTCCAAGCCAGACAGGTCACAACCTTACTACAGCTTGCCTTCAACAAGACACAGTGCTGTTCTCTTCCCCAAGCTTCAATAATATGTGTTTGTTATTGTATCTGAATTCTTCTTTTCTAGATAGCTAATGTTAAGCCAACACAATAAATCATTTCTATCAATAGATATTGTTGAATATTTGTTAGTTTTGCTTCATTTATAATACATGTAGCCAGCCAGAACCACATGATGGTATTTTGTTTTGTTTGTTTGTTCCTTCTCGAGCCATGCCTGGCTCATAAGGGCCGCTTTCCCGGTTTCCTTGGCGTATAGGTTCCCCACCTGGACGGGACACCAGTCCGTTGCAGGTGAGCTGCAAGATACAGGAGGAAAGAGCAAGAGAAAGTCATGGTGAAAGAGTCAGCAGAAGTTCACCATTACTTTCTGTCAGAGCCGTGTGGAGCTTAGGTGTTTCGCTGATAAACACACACATTGCCCGGTCTGAGATTCGAATCCGCGATCCCTCGACTGCAAGTCCGCTGCTCTAACCACTAGGCCATATGCCTCCACTTACATGATTGTAGCCAACACATGATATGCAAACCCCATGACAATAGTAAATAAACATAATGAGAAATCTCACATGTAATGTAATGTTTTGAATGGCTTTGATTAACTGAAATTATCCTCTTAATTAGTAGACAAAATTTCTCTGTTGGGTGTTAAAAATCTAAAACAAGGGAGATATACAATATGAGTGCCAATAGAGGCTTTTGGTTAAGATTATGCTGGTAGGAATAAAATTTGTCTTTAAAGCTAATTAATGAGTGCTGAGAACTAATTATCCCAAAATCTAATTAGTCCAAAATATTACTTTCACTAGTTGACAGTAAAGTCAATATTCATTGCTATCTATAACATCTTCATATTCTGAAAAATTCAGTTGGCTGGCTGACATTACTGGAATTATCTCCCTTTCTAGTTGTCTTTAGATTATTAAACACTCTTAACTGCTAAGCAGAAATTTTGTCTATAAATTGCATGGGCGATTTCAGTTAATCAAAATTTTTACTTCAACTCTTTGTATTACATTTGTTAGCAGTTGTATAGTAAATGTGGTGAATACTTTGAATCCAGAAAGGAATACAGGTGTCTGTCCAAATGGTTTGCCACTAAACATAGATAAATTCTTTAACCTAAGTGGCTGCTGATGATATAATAATATCTTAAGTATTATACATGGAATAAATTGAAAGAAGTTTAGGGTCTTTATGAGAGGTCAATAATTACTGATCTCTCACAGACATATTATAATTTGTCCCCGTGAGTCAAGAGCAGTTGTATAAGACAAATACGACAGTATTACCATAATTACCAGACTATCAGATGTTGTAATACACTGCTGGTCACAATGCACTTCCTCACGTTGTAGCTTTTGAATAATGACACCCCATTGGCTAGTCAGGCAGGCTAACATTCTGACTGAGCAGAATACTAGTTTGTCACAGAGTTACCTATTTACAATGAGTTGAGCGGAGCAATATGAAATGAAGTGTTTTGCTCAAGAACACAATGGACGATTGATACCATGATCTTGAGTTTGTGAGTGCATACCTTTACTATAAAGCAGATATAAAAAGCCTAATATACTAACAACAGGCTTAGCTAGTGTGGATTAATAGACTATAAGAGTACCCAGAATTGGGTAGTGTGAACAGACAGGTTTTCGATCAAAATAAACAAAACTAGCAATGAAATGTTGAGGCTTTCATCCAGCACTTAATCATAAATACTTATTCTTTTACTCTTTTATTCTTTTACTTGTTTCAGTCATTTGACTGTGGCCATGCTGGAGCACCGCCTTTTAGTCAAGCAAATCGACCCCAGGACTTATTCTTTGTAAGCCTAGTACTTATTCTATCGTTCACTTTTGCCAAACCACTAAATTACGGGCATGTAAACACACCAGCATAGGTTGTCAAGCGATATTGGGGGGGGGGACAAACACAGACACACAAACATATACACACGCATACATACATGCATATATACATATATACGACAGGCTTCTTTCAGTTTCCATCTAGCAAATCCACTCACAAGGCTTAGGTTGGCCCAAGGCTATAGTAGAAGACACTCGCCCAAGGTGCCACGCAGTGGGACTGAACCCGGAACCATGTAGCTGGTAAGCAAGCTACTTACCACACAGCCACTCCTGCACCTATGAATAGAGATGGAAATGAAAACTGCTCAATCAAGGTTGACTTGGAGCTAAACAACAATAATAATAACTACTCTACCCCTCTGATAAATATTGATCTTTAAAATACTGCTTTGATCGATGTGTGTTTCTGTGGTAATGCCTAACTTCAAGAAAGTTGCCAATTTCAAGAAAATATTTGAAAAACAACAATGTTCCCAAAAATACACAAATATACTCAAATCTCAGCAAATAATAGAAAAGTTATGTAATTTAAAATAAAAAAACAAAACACACTAAAATGTATTCTGCATTCCTCAAGGGTTGTAATTATATCATAATAATGTCAGTTATCCAATACATGGCTGCTAGCAGACATAGTTACCAAATACCTCTCTTTTCCCTACTACTCTAATAGAAAATGGAGTCATCTAGCTAAGACTAAGGTTGTGGTGACTTCATTCATACATATTCATACAAACACATATACACACATCCTACACTTATATATATATATATAGACACACATACTCACAAACACAAACTCACACATATATATATATATATATGTATTTATGTATGTATGTATGTATGTATACACACACATCCTTCCCTCGTTTTGACAGATAAAATTTGCATAGTCCTAAATTAATTATTTTTTGCCCAAGTATAATTAAAAGTGAGCAAATCAAAAGACTTGCGTTAAGTTTCTCTATCAAGTTAGAAGATCTGAGAATATCTTTCCTTTTTTTTTTTAACCATCATTATCGTCATCCTTATCCACATAACATCATCATCTACTTCCTTCTCTTTCTTATCATCAGCATCATCATCATCGTCTTTATTGCAATCTCTATGATCCCAACTGCTACCATCATCCTAATCACATTATTACATATCATCATCATCATTATCATTGTTAATGCTATTATTACCATTAGTATATTCTTTGATTTTTCCCTACTCAAACTCATAATCCTGCTTCTCTTACTCCTCCCCCTCCTCCTCCTCATTATTATGAACATTATTATTGATGTTGTTGTCGTTGTTGTTGTTGTTATTATAGACGCAGGAGTGGCTGTGTGGTAAGTAGCTTGCTTACCAACCACATGGTTCCGGGTTCATTTCCACTGCATGGCACCTTGGGCAAGTGCCTTCTACAATAGCCTCGGGCCAACCAAAGCCTTGTGAGTGGATTTGGTAGAAGGAAACTGAAAGAAGCCCATCGCATATATATATATATATATGTATATGTGTGTGTATATGTTTGTGTGTCTGTGTTTGTCCCCCAACATCGCTTGACAACCGATGGGGGTGTCTTTACGTCCCCATAACTTAGCGGTTCAGCTAAAGAGACCGATAGAATAAATACTAGACTTCCAAAGAATAAGTCCTGGGGTCGATTGGCTTGACTAAAGCCGGTGCTCCAGTATGGCCACAGTCAAATGACTGAAACAAGTAAAAAAGTAAAAGAGTATTGTTATTATTAAGGTAGTGAGCTAATTTAATCATTAGAACATCGGGAGAAAATATTTTGCAGTTATTGTTTTGACACTTTTCATTCTGGATTCAAATTCTACCCAGGTTAACTTTGCTTTCCAGCCTTTTGGGGGTCAATAAAATAAAGTAATGCGCAAATCCTGAGGTTGATGTTGTTGACAAGCTCCACCCTTCAAAATTGCTGGCCTTGTACCTAAATCATAAACTGTTGTTGTTATTATCGTCCTCGTCATCATCATCATCATTATTATTATTATTATTATGTTTTTTCCTTCTTTCTTCAAATTTTCTTCTGTTTCTCGCCGAGTGTTTTCCATACACCTAGGGCATTCCCAGATTACACGCGCAAATTCACAGATAAAATATGTATTTAAAAATTAATAAATAAATAAATTCATGGATGTTATTTTCACAGCGATAGGGCTTTTCTCAGTACATGAGCCATTCCAGTTAATACGATTTTTTGCACTTCCTGTAGGGATAGTAAGCCTGGAATCATTTTCAAATAGGTTTCAGTACCTTTTTTTATCATTCCTAGAGATCCGACAATCACTGGTACTGTAGTCGCCTTGAGATGCCACATTTTTTCAATTTCTATTAGCATTATTATTATTATTATTATTATTATTATTATTAATATTATTATCATCATCATTTATGATTTCCTTTCATTATAAATTTACTTCAGCTGCCTTAGTACCAGACATCTTCCAGAGGCCTATAGTAGCAAGGACAGTTTTGTTTTGTTACACATGCTAAAATTATCACCCCGTGTATACCAATTTAGATGGCGAGTGCTTTCTGTAATATAAGGGTTGTACCCATCCAGGTTATCTTTTGTAGTTCATAGAGATTGGAGTCACCAGGGAGTTGCTTTATATACTTCTCAGCGGCCTTCTTTATCATTTCCAATTCACCAATTAATACTGGTATTATCGTAGTACTAAGCTTCCACATTTTTGTGATTTCAATTTGCAGACCTTTCCAGTGAGAAAACTTTTCATATTCGTTTCTTGAGACATTTTGATCTTTTGGGACAGACATATCTATTAACAGACAAGTTCCTCTCTTGTAGTCCTTGATCACAATGTCTGGTCAATTGGAGTCACTTTTTCTGCCTGTTTGTATTGGGAAGTTCCAAAGGATGGTGACGCACTTGCCATTTACTACATCCTCTGGATGGTAACTGTACCACTTATCACAAGATTTAATTTTGTAGAATTTACAAGCATTCCAGTGGATGTACTGCCCCAGTCAGTCATGTCTTATGAAGTACTCCTTTTCAGCGAGGACTGGGTAGCCAGAAACATGATCAATTGTCTCTGTGAATTTTCTGTAAATTCTGCACGAGGGGTCAGATCCATCTTTAAGGACGCTTTATTATTATTATTATTATTATTATTATTATTATTATTATTATTATTATTATTATTATTATTATTATTATCATTATCATCATCATCCTCATCATCATTATTATTACTATTATTATTATTGATTGAGAGAGCAGTGCATGCCATCAAAGTGACACTGAGGCAAAATATACAAAGCCCAGTATACCCATCATCACTACCCATCTGATGAGGTTACACTAGGCACATACATCACAATCATATGTACACAAGTTAGTGATCTCATATCAAGATAAACAGCACATGACCTTACGGGTGGGGCCCAGTTAGAATTTTCTTCTGGTCGAGTAGCCCATCCCACACAAATGGTTCTTGAATAAGGGTTGTTTAAGGATGTTGAACAAAACACTCATATTTCCAGAGGTGAATTATTCAAACTCCAAAGAATTCTTTTCTCAACACATGGTCATGATGCTCCCCCACTACTTCTGCTTGTGATCAGTGATGCATATATCTTCAGCCTCTAAGGGATATGCTCAACAGGTGAAGGTCAACCAAATGACAAGCAAATCTGTGGCATTGAGCAGAATATTTGCTCTAGCCCATCTGTTATACCAAGACAAAACAATGTACATGACAACACTTCTAATCAGTTAAGGTGACAAGGCATGAGAGCTACTGCCTGGTACTGCATCAGAGCATATTATTATTATTATTATTATTATTAATATTATTGAAAGATACAGATAGGAAATCATTATTATTACTGAGGCAGTGAATGAACAGAATTGCTAATATGCTGGACAAAATGCTTGCATCTCATTACTTTCTATGTTCAGAGGCTGCCAAGGTTGACTTTACCTTCATTCTTTCATGGTTGATAAACAAAATATAGTTGAGAAATGGGGGCAATGCAATTGACTAGTCCCCTCTCTAAAATTCCAGGATTTGTGCTAATAGTAGAAAGAACTACTACTACTACTGCTATCCAACCACATGGTTCCGGGTTCAGTCCCACTGCGTGGCATCTTGGGTAAGTGTCTTCTGCTATAGCCCCAGGCTGACCAATGCCTTGTGAGTGGATATGGTAGACGGAAACTGAAAGAAGCCTGTCGTATATATGTGTGTGTGTGTTTGTGTGTCTGTGTTTGTCCCCCTAGCATTGCTTGACAACCAATGCTGGTGTGTTTACATCCCCGTCACTTAGCGGTTCGGTAAAAGAGACCGATAGAATAAGTACTGGGCTTCCAAAGAATAAGTCCCGGGGTCGATTTGCTCGACTAAAGGCGGTGCTCCAGCATGGCCGCAGTCAAATGACTGAAACAAGTAAAAGAGTAATAGTAGAAAGAACTTCTACTACTACTACTATTATTATTTTTTTTTTTTTCGGTGAGCTTTCAGAATCATTAACATGTAGGGCAAAATGCTTGTGGTATTTAGTCTGTCTTAATGTTCTGAGTTTAAATTTTGCTGAGTTCAATTTTGAATTTCATGCTTTCGGAGTCAATAAGTTAAGTACCAGTTGAGAATTGGGCTAGATGTAATCAACTTACACTTTTTCCCCAAAATTACTGGCCTCGTGCCAAAAATTTGAAACTATAATTATTATTATTATTATTATTATTGGCAGAATTGTTTGCACACTGGATGAAATACTTAGTGGTAATTTGCTTGTAGCTTTGTTCTGAGTTCAAATTCTGTAAGGCTGACTTTGTCTTTTATACTTTCAGGGCTCATAAATTAAGTACCAGTGAAACACTGGGGTCGATGTAATTGACTAGTTCCTTCACACAAAATTACAGGCCTTTAGTAGAAAGGATTATTATTATTATTATTATTATTATTATTATTATTATTATTATTATTATTATTGTTATCATCATCATCATCATCAACAACTTTATCACAATCACCCTTGCCAACATTAGATAATTCCTTTTTCTTTAGTTTGTATTAAGATAGTTTTTTTTCTTCCATTTGTATTTTTAAATGTGTAAAATGCTATTAGTGAAATATTTTATTAATTTAATCAATAAACCCTGAAATTTCACTTCTATGGTAGAATCCTGCTTGCGCCCTCCCTCCCTCTCTCCACGATTTTTTTATCATATTTGATTTTTTATTTAGGTACAATCTTGTCCTCTTAGAATTCATTTAATATATTTATTCCATATTTTGTTTGTATTTTGGTGGCATTTTGTTTTTCTTTCTTGAGAAAGAGAATTTTAAGATAATTTTGTTGTGGAAGAATATAAAGGACCAAAGGTATAAGGTATTTAAGAAATGCTCAACAATATCAGCAAATATCATTATCATCCTCATCATCATCATCATCACTGCCATCATCTTCATCATCATCATCGTTTTCATAATCATCATGCTTGAAATTATTAATAGTAGTAGTTTAAAAACAAATTATCGCGATTATGATTATTATTGCTGTTGTTATCATCATTGGTGTTGTTATCATGTTGGTGGTGGTGGTGGTGGTTTGGTGGCGGCGGTAGCATTGCTGCTGCTGCTACTACTACATGTAGTAGTAGTAGTCATAGTAGAAGTAAAAAAAGCTGTGGCATCTGTTGGAGGAGAGTGAAATGATTGAGATAATTTAATTCAATTTCCACAACTGCATTCTTCAGTCAATCATTATGATTGCTATGAAGCCTGAAAGACTTCAATTTCCCATGAAGCAGTAGGAGGGTTACATATTTATCAACTTGTCAGTACCAATGCACTTCAATGTTTTTAATGTACGTTGCTCTTGTGGCAAACAAATAAAATCATCTCTATCATCATTATCATCCTCACCATCATCATTACCATTCCTCATCATTATCATCATCAATATTTTTATTGGAAGGTGAGAAAACAGAGAAGAAAATATTTTCCTCCTGTGAGTTTGCCAAAATTGGTGGTGGTGGTCAGTATTATTAGGTAAGAGTGGATGAAACACAAACATATACACACACATACATATATATATACATATATACGACAGGCTTCTTTCAGTTTCTGTCTACCAAATCCACTCACAAGGCATTGGTTGGCCTGGGGCTATAGCAGAAGACACTTGCCCAAGATGCCACGCAGTGGAACTGAACCCGGAACCATGTGGTTGGTAAGCAAGCTACTTACCACACAGCCACTCCTGCGCCTATATATATATATATATATATATAGAGAGAGAGAGAGAGAGAGAGAGAAGATAAGAAATGGAGCAATAATTAACAATGAGAAGTGGATCATTGGTGTTTAAAAGTTATTATTCAATAGAATTTGGAACCATTTACAGCTGTTTCTGTTTATCAAATTGGAGTAAATTTACATTTACCTCATTACATTTAATAAACATCTTCAGAATGATCAGAGAGGAAAGAAAGGCAAAGAAAGAAGAGGAAAAAGAAAAAGAAAAGTGTTCGTTAAAGCTAAAGGCTTACATTTTAGTGACTTGTATATTTCCCCTTGTTAGTAGATTCCTTCATTGGATTCGTGTGGCACAGTTCCAATTTAATTTTCTTCTTTGCATTGGCTCCTGATAAACTTTTGTTTATCCTATTGTCACCTGCGCTCGATGTATATGGTGTCCCTGCACTCCATTGCTTAGGGATAACATAGGTAATGGATGCTGATAGCATATATGGATATTTTATTCCTCAGTCGTTTACTACAACCACTAACTCTATTTATATACTCTTTTACTCTTTTCAGTCATTTGACTGTGGCCATGCTGGAGCACCACCTTTAGTCGAACAAATCAACCCCGGGACTTATTCTTTGGAAGCCTAGTACTTATTCTATCGGTCTCTTTTGCCGAACCGCTAAGTGACGGGGACGTAAACACACCAGCATCAGTTGTCAAGCAATGCTAGGGGGACAAACACAGACACACAAACACACACACGCTTACATATATATATATACATATATACGACCGGCTTCTTTCAGTTTCTGTCTACCAAATCCACTCACAAGGCATTGGTCAGCCCGGGGCTATAGCAGAAGACACTTGCCCAAGATGCCATGCAGTGGTACTGAACCCGGAACCATGTGGTTGGTTAGCAAGCTACTTACCACACAGCCACTCCTGAGCCTATATATATACTTTACGTATTTAACTCCTTTGTTTACGTATTTCATGTTGTTTGCACCATTGGTGACGTTTTGTACCCATATACGCATGTATATGTATGTAGGCGTAAGAGTGTCTGTGTGGTAAGTAGCTTGCTTCCCAACCACACGGTTCCGGGTTCAGTCCCACTGCGGGGCACCTTGGGCAAGTGACTTCTACTATAGCCTCGGCCAACCAAAGCCCTGTGATTGGATTTGGTAGATGGAAACTGAAAGAAGCCTGTCGTATATATGTATATATATATATATGTATGTGCGTGTATATGTTTGTGTGTCTGTGTTTGTCCCCCTAACATCACTTGACAACTGATGGCGGTGTGTTTATGTCCCCGTAACTTAGTGGTTCGGCAAAAGAGACAGATAGAATAAGTACTAGGCTTACAAAGAATAAGTCCTGGAGTCAATTTGCTCGACTAAAGGCTGTGCTCAAGCATGGCCTCAGTCAAATGACTGAAACAAGTAAAAGAGTATATATATATATTGATAGATCGTTAGCCACTACACACATTTTTTTCTCTCCTTGTCTTTTTCTGTGTCCCTTTCTGTAGAAGAGCATACGCTCGAAACATAAAAGACTTTTTCTATTCCTGAGCATTATACTAATACATCTGTTTGCTTTGTACATCAACTGTCTTCGTCATTTTTTTTTTTCGTAAACTCTCCCTATATATATATCATAAAATGAATTCAAAATTGAATAAAATGTGTTTTCAAGCTTTTTTTTTAGTGTTCTATCATTGTTTCAATCAAATATTCTAAATCAGCCGCAGTATTTTCTGGTTCACTTTCAATAAATCTCAGTTACTTTGATTGTATTGTTTGTTCTGTGTTTTAGAGGTATTAATATTTATGTTCTGTAAAATAATTCTGAGTGAGAAATCCCTTTATTGTGAGAAATTAACAAAGTACTTATGTGAGAAATTAACGAAGTACTTATTGGACTTGCACTTTGTAACATTCCTAACAATTCACTGACTACAGGAATTCTAAGATCTCTAAGATAATTTCAGCTTCTGTGTGTGTGTGTCTGTGTGTGTGTGTATGAAAATTTTGTTTCTTTCAGCATTGTTAGACAAACATGCACTTATATGATGTGTGTGTTTGTGTGTGATATGAACAATGGAGCTAGCTAAGTGATATGTCAAGATGAATTACTTACTAATTATTCATAATGTCTATTTACTAATGATTTACCATGTGTAAAATTATCAGCCATCTAAATTATCAATTATCTCAGAATGTCTAGAGTCTGTGGAGCCAGAATAAGAAGTCATATCATATCTACCCTCAAACCCCTCCATCAGTTTTGACAGTGGAAACCCAGTAGCCATAAGTTTATCTTGATAATTTCCTTTGGTGTTTACACATCCCACTCTATCTAAATCTTAGAGACTATCTCATTTCAAGCCACCTCAGACTGTTATTGTTTGCTCAATCTCTCCATCTATGTAGTTAGAAAACCTTTCTTTCTTGTAATCTTAAACTGTCGCTGTGAACTTTTAGCAGACTTCACTCCTTATGACATAGGAAAAGTAAGTTTCTCAACAACAGTTGAGAATTGAAAATTGATCACTCCGAACAAATATTTTTCATTGGGCTATAACTTCCATCTACTTTGTGAAATCCATCAGTACGCCCCCAACATGTCTGCTGAAGTCACTGGCCATGATATGGCCAATCTAAAAAGGATTTTGTAAAATTGGTCCTGTTTACCTGCCTGGCCAGACTAAAGAATAGGCGGAGATAAATGTTACTGTTAATTTATCTAAGACTAGTCTTAACTATCAGCCTACACACTCTGATATACCTCATTACTTCATCTATCCATCTTTCTAAATATATATATAAATGCATATTCAGTGTTGCTGAAGAGGTCAAAAATGTGTGACAAAAGATTTCTGGGCAATGAAAATGAGTTAGAAATAATAAAATAAGAACAGTAATAAACATGTGAACAAAAAAAATATATAGCGCGTGTGTGTTTATTTGGCAAAAAAAATGGCTATCCCGAAATACAATATATATATATATATATATATATATATATATATATATATATATATCATCATCATCATCATCATCGTTTAATGTCTGCTTTCCATGCTAGCATGGGTTGGACGATTTGACCAGATGGCTGCACCAGACGCCAATCTGATCTGGCAGAGTTTCTACAGCTGGATGCCCTTCCTAACACCAACCACTCCGAGAATGTATATATATATATATATATATATTATATATATATACACATACATACATACATACATACACACACATACATATATATAAATGCATATGTGTTTGTGGGTATGTGTGCATGTGTGTGTGTGTGGGGGGGGGGGTGAATGCATGTGCATGCATGTATTTGTGTGTTATTTATATTTCCGCTTTCAAAAAAGACTAAACTACAAAAGTTGTTGGTCTTGTCATTTCCCTTCTCAACAAATTGTTTGCTGCCTTTGTAGTTTTGAAGACATTTCAAGTAAAAGATCTCTTATTTAAAAAAAAACCCCAGTTAAATGTTAGCAAAATAAGGCGTATTTACCTATTACATGCTAACATGGAAAGATAGAAGTAAATGAATGTGTCTACATACATAATACATGATGATTGTAGTCTCTCACAGTCTGAGAAAAATGCTTTTGCAATTTCTTGCTGAAGAATCTACACAAATGATTTGTTCATAGTGATCAGACCAGCATTGTCTGGACACCGGGCGAAAGGCTTAGTGGCATTTCGTCTGCCGCTACGTTCTGAGTTCAAATTCCACCGAGGTCGACTTTGCCTTTCATCCTTTCGGGGTCGATTAAATAAGTACCAGTTACGCACTGGGGTCAGTGTACTCGACTTAATCTGTTAGTCCGTCCTTGTTTGTCCTCTCTGTGTTTAGCCCTTTGTGGGTAGTAAAGAAATAGGTACATGGTGTACCACATCAGGTTTTGAAGCAACATCAAAACAATGTAAGATGATGTGTTTTGCTCAAAAACACAGTGCACCACCTGGTCCAGGAATTGAAATCGCAATCTTCTGATCATGAGCACAACACCCTAACCACTTGGTCATGTGCCACCATGCATTACATATATATATATATATATATATAAAATACACTTGAAAGTAGATATATATCATATATATATATACATACATATATTTATGTATGTATGTATGTGTATATATATATATATATATATATATATATATGCAATACAATTTGTTGATTACGTTGCATTTACATAACCATGAACAGAACACTTTAAACATTTTGTGTGTGAAGTGCAACTAATTCCATGCTTTGTTGTTATATACATATATATATATATATGTTTTTACATTGATTTCACACCATTTCGTATGAGATATAACCTTTTAGTTTGCTTATTTTTATCTTATTTTCTTTCTAGAATTTTCTTTAATGCTTTCCAAAGTCTTATCTGAGAATTAAAAAAATATAAAATAAAACAATAAAAAATAAAAAATTTTAACTAAAGAGAAAAAAGTGCAACAAAGAAAAATCAATAATTGAAAAAAATATAAATTTAAAGATCTTTTTTTTTTTAATCAAAATATATTTTGAGTTTAACTGAAATTACATCATATATATCTTCACAAAGTTAGACTTTACATGTATCTCTGCTTAATCTCTCATTCATACACATATACACATTTACTTATACACCCACCCACACTTATGGACACATACACATAGACACACATGCATACATACACAGAGCTAAATAATCACTCATATGTGCGTGTGTTTGTGTGTATGCATATATACATATATGTATGTATATAGCTATATATATACATACATATATACATGTGTATATATATATATATATATACACACACATACATACACATATACATGTATATATATATATATACACATACATACACATATATATATATGTATATATATATATATACGTATATAAATGTGTATATATATGTATACATGTATATGTATGTATATATACCTTTATATGTATATATATATACATGTACCTCATATATATGTATGCACACACATATTATACATGTACACACATACACAGAACCATATAATCTCTCTCTCTCTCTCTCTCTTTTATATGCATGCATATATACATAAATACACATGATCAAATCATTACACACATAATCTCATTTACATATACTTGCATGCATACACACGTAAATACATGTATGCATGCACACACACATATATACACACACACACACAATCAGGGAATTAAACCATGTTTTTACCATTCGCTTCTTTTGTAATTTCCAAGTTTGCTTCTTTTTTTTTTTTACTTCAGATTTCATTGCATTATTTTTCTTCTCAATTTTCGATATTCATTTTATTATTTCAGTGCATAAAATAATTTTTGTAAGATCAAAGAAATATGTAATATATACTTTATTAAAACACTCCTTTAAATGAGAAGAAAATATAAAAAGTTACATTGCTTTCTCAAATCTGTCATTTTTTTTTTACGCAAAAACATTGATTTTTATGTAAATTTCAATTTATACACGAATATGTTTATATATATATGTATATATGTGTGTGTGTACATATTTGTGTGTATGCATATATGTGTTTTTGTGTGTCTGTGTATGTAGTATAAACAACTTGCTTAGACACTACATTTTTTTTTGTCATGTAAAATGATAAAATACTTGATATGAACTTGCAGAGTCTTGAGAGTATAGTATATATATCTTGTGCCTGTACACTGGTTTCATGCTATTTGCCAGGAATTTGGACATATTGATCTTCAGTAAACTTTAGTGGTTGTTGAAGAAGTACCAAATATTCTTGCATTCTTTTTCTCTGCCACTGCAGAAAAGTCTTAAATTCTTTGATAATAGCATAAAATTATTGAACAGAGTGCAAGAATAAAATGTCATCATGATTATTTCAAATCTGTTTCTCTATGCATTCATAGTTTGGATGTCCTCTTCTGCAGCTCAGCATATTTCCTGCTGCCTTTGTTATTTGCTGCATGAAGTTCTGCATCTTAAGATCAATCTTCTCTACTTCTTCCAAAGCCTTCCTTGGTCTATCCGTTTTCCCAAATCCTTCCACTTTGGATTACATGGTACTTCTTTACTCTACAGAAGTATTAGCTCCAGAAGCTTTTTTTTTTCTTGCACAATCTTTTTCTGGTTTCTATGTTTTTGGAAGAGCCCTTCCACTGTTAACTTGTCCTTTAAAGTGACAGAAGTTCTACAAAACCATCTGAACAGCTGAAAGAATTAATTTCATTGATGTACCTATGGCTAACCATACCTATGCATTTGCTACTTACAAAGTCTTACTTTTCTGTTAGCCTGCATGCAATTTCATAGTTGGAAGCTGTGTGGAGGGACCATAGTTAGTAGACTTAGTCTGACGCACTATTCAAACTTTAATTTGTCAGGTGTATCATGGATGACACGTAGAATATATTCCTGACATCCATGCATCGAATATGATACATATTCCTGTTTTTTTTTTCAACTACTAGAGTAAGGAAAGCTTCAGATTACTCAGAACGTATGAAACAAGATCTAACTTAAAATATGAAAACAAACATGGATGTTAAGGACAAATTTATGAAAATGCTTTAGACAGGCAAAGGGCTTACACCACCACTACCACCACTACCTGGTTATTGGGTATCTTTAATCAATTCCTCTGTTGCAAACATTTGGGTCATGTATCTGAGGACAATTCTACTATATGGCTCAGAAACCTGGACGTTATCAAAGAAGCTTGAGTGGCGGTTGGATGGAACCTACACTCGCCTCCTTATGAGAGCTCAAAATCTCTCGTGAAAGCGCCGCGCCATCCAACCAAAATGCAAATATATGGGAAATTACCACCTGTGTCATCTCTTGTGAAAGGTAGGAGAGTCCAGTTTGCTGGACATTGTGGTAGAGCTGAAAAAGAAGTAATTTCTACTCTTCTCCTCTGGAAGCCATCTACTCGCAATACCAGAGGGCGCACACTCTCCTACCCTGATGTAATCTCCAGGGATACAGGCATCCAGCAACAGGACCTCCGTAATGCTATGATGGACCGTGAAGTCTGGCGTAACATAGTAAATTCCATTGTCTCGACCACGGTCGAACAATGATGATGATGATCTGAGGACAAATTCTACTCTTCTCCAGTTTTAGAGGCTTTTTGAAAGGTTATGGGTACTGCCTTACTCCTTCTAACTTATAAATACACACACACACGTGTGTGTGCATGCACGTGTGTGCATGCACGTGTGTGTATTTATGCATACTTATAGATATATTTGCCTATATCTATAGATAGGGTGATGCAAACAAGAAAAATAGAGCACAAAGTCACAAGTGCCAATGCATGAAATTCTCAGCCCTTGAGTCACTCTGTTGCTTCTGCTAAATATAAATAAAGGTACACAGATATACACATGGTTATATATACATGTTTATGTGTATGTGTGATTATGTATATATTATGAAAGAGAGAGAGAGAGCAGTTTAATGATTAAAAATTGTTCAAATAGTATCATCCTGTCTATGTTCAACTTGTTCAATTATCCTTGATACTGTCTCTATCTTAGAAAAACAAAAAGGAAATGTGATATCTTGTAGATGTTTCAATCCCCTCACATACAAAATCTGTGACCTTCTGCTAATATGTGAAATTATCCGTTTTCAGCATCACTGAAATCTGCACATCTAGATTTACTCGTATGATCATGCTGGAGATATTGCCAATTCGTTCTTAAGTCTTCCTCTTTTATTTGTTAATTTTATGTACATCATAGGCGCAGGAGTGGCTGTGTGGTAAGTAGCTTGCTAACCAACCACATGGTTCCGGGTTCAGTCCCACTGCGTGGCACCTTGGGCAAGTGTCTTCTGCTATAGCCCCAGGCCGACCAATGCCTTGTGAGTGAATTTGGTAGACGGAAACTGAAAGAAGCCTGTCGTATATATGTATATATATATATATGTATATTTATGTGTGTGTGTGTTTGTGTGTTTACGTCCCCGTCACTTAGCGGTTCGGCAAAAGAGACCGATAGAATAAGTACTGGGCTTACAAAGAATAAGTCCCGGGGTCAATTTGCTCGACTAAAGGCGGTGCTCCAGCATGGCCGCAGTCAAATGACTGAAACAAGTAAAAGAGTAAAAAGAGTAAAGAGTATAAAAGAAATATTGAAATATTTCAGAGACATGTGGATGATGGAATAAAAATAGAAGAGTTTTTTTTTTTTTTTTTTTTTTTTTGTTTTCTTATGATATAAAACGTAAAAGAGCAATGCAATGAGATATATCAAGTGACTCCGATAACCAATATTTTTCCCAATAACTATTATTTCACCAAGACGACATGGGGGGAGCTCTTATTGTCAATGCTTGTCCGACCTGCTAAAAGTATCAGCCATGTCATTCAGACAACACTCTAGTCTTTGTAAAGACTGGCAGAATACATTTAGCAATGTAATAGAGTAAAAAGAGCTGATCATACGTCTGAAGGGGTTTTTTTTCGGGAGGGGGGTAGTTTTTGTTTTATTTGTTTTGTTTTTATTTGGTGGATGATCTTGGGGTTAAACAAGAATGACTGCCAGTAGTTGTACAGAATGTAATGAAAATATAATAAGCTTGAAATATAATAAGCTCCAGAATGTTTACATGATTAAGAAGTTTTACAAACGAACATGCAGTTTTAGGTTCAATCTCACTGTGTTGTACCTTAGGAAAGTGTTTTCTGCTGTAGTCACATGTTGACCAATGTCTTGAGTGTGAATTTGGTAGAAGGAAACTGTGAAGAAGCCTATCATGTGTGTGTGTGTATGTGTGTGTGTGTTACATGCCTTGAGTTCATGTGCTCCTCGTAAACAAGTGTCACAGTCATGCAAACAGTGTCCGTCATTTCCAGTCTTCAGTGAAAACATGTCTGGCCTTAGGGGAACATTACCTTGAAAATAGGTGAAGGTTTGTAACAGGAAGGGCATTCAGCCATAGAAAATCTACTTCAGTAAATTTTATCTGATCCATGCAAGCATGGAAAAGTGGATGTTAAAATGATAATGATGACAACCACTATGACAATGTGTGCATGCATATTTTTGCACCTGTATTTGCGTTTATTCATTGTCCGCCTGACAATCAGAATTGGTTTATTTGCACCTTCATCATCATCACCATTGTTTGACCGTGATCGAGATAATGGAATTTACCATGCTACGCCAGACTTCACGGTCCATCATAGCATTACGGAGGTCCTGTTGCTGGATGCCTGTATCCCTGGAGATTACATCAGGGTAGGAGAGTGTGCACCCTCTGGTATTGCGAGTAGATGGCTTCCAGAGGAGAAAAGTAGAAATTGCCTCGTTTTCAGCTCTACAACTATGTCCAGCAAACTGGACTCTCCTACCTTTCACAAGAGATGATACAGGTGGTAGTTTCCCATATATTTGCATTTTGGTTGGATGACGCTTCCACGGGAGATTTTGAGCTCTCATAAGGAGGCGAGTGCACCTTCAGCACCTGGCAGTTCAGTGAAATAAACTGACAGAATAAGAATCAACTGTAAAAAAGAAAGAAAACTGTAGGAGCCAGGTTCAATTTATTTAATTAAAACTTTCAAGGCCTTGTCTAGCATAGCAATAGTCGAATAAATAACTCGAGAAGAAGAATGTGTACCTTTTGTTTTGAAAATAAGTGAAAATAGAAAAGGTTATATTTTCTAAACATGTGCTCATACTATGAGGGTGAGTTGTAAACATTATTTACCAATGGAAAGGCAATGAGCTGGCAGATCCATTAGCATGCTTAGCGATATTTCATCTGTCTTCATATTCTGAGTTCAAATTCTGCCATGGTTGACTTTGGCCTTCCTTCTTTAGGGTTTGACAAAATAAGTATCAATTGAGTACTGGGGTTGATGTCATTGACTATCCCCTCCCCCAAATTTCAAGCCTTGTGCCTACATAAGAAAGAATTATTTACCTATTTATGTTTCACCTCTCTTTAAACCTGTTTATCTTAAACTATTATAACCATTGTGAGTCTGTGAAAATTCTTAATATTAGTTTCAAATTTTGACACAATTTAGGGGAAAGGGGTAAGTTGATTACATCGACACCAGTACCGACTGGTACTTATTTTATTGAGACTCCCAAAAAGGATGAAAGGCAAATTTGACCTCAGCAAAATTTGAACACAGAAAGTAAAAGACGGATGAAATGCCACTAAGCTGTTGGCTTGGAAATTGTTAATATTCAAAATATCATTAGTAATAACAATAACAGAAATGGCAACAACATTTGTCAATCAACAAATGCTATTGTTATTGCTATTATCGCTGTTTATTAAGTTCCCTTGCTCTGATGAATGAATGTAGTTTAATCAAGTGAAAATAAAGTATTAATCGCTTTCCATAACTGCAGTCCAGTCAGTCCATTTTCTTTACCAAACTAGCTACTGCCTTATGCTATATGTTCTGGCTTTCTCTGCTCTGGGTTCAAATCCCACTGTAGTTGATTTACCTTTTCATAAATCAAGCACCCGTCAAGTACTAGAGTTGTTTACCTCCCCTTTCTCTTCCCCACCACCTCTCTTTTTAAAGTCAGCTATGTTGATTGGCTAGAAAAGAAGGTTTTATATTATGAACCACACCAATCCTTCCTTTCACGGCCACCACTATGTGGACTCATCATGAAACAGTGGTATAATAAGGGTTTACATTTACAGTAGTTAGAGGTGTTGCAGAGATAATTTCGGTACTACCATGTTAATCAATAGATCTGAAAAGCAAAAGGAAATTTTATGCAACTTCACTCCTGTATCCAAGGTACAATTGCATTCCCGCTTTTATCTTCTCCCCAACTCTAGGCCTTTGATAACGAAGGACAAATTTGAGAAAGTCTTGTTAAGGTCATGAGTATTACCTATCCTCTTCTGAGAATATAAAAAAAAAATATTGTCATTTTTCCATTAAAGATTTTACTGAAGGAGATTTTCTTGTTATATTGAGCAATTGAAGAGAATGAATAGGAGTGTTTTCATTGGTTCATCTTCAAACATTTAATGTTTAATAAAACTCATGCTTTTATATTTATTACAAACAATTTTAAGAGAACATTCTGACTAACAAGTGTAAGATCCTTTCTCTTTTTTCCTCCTCTTTTTTTCAAAAATCTTTTTTCTTCTTTTCTTTTTCAAAGTAATGGTTATTTTTACTTCATATGATTTGAAAGTTAAATTTTCTGTCTTAATGAGGTTGTGATAATTAAGGATCAATTGATTGTAAACACAAATGAAACAAGTTTCTTTATGTTTAGCAAGAGGTGATGATATAATTTTGTTGCTAAAAGAAGTGTCAGAGAGAGAATGCGTGCATGTGTGTGTGTGGCCGGGATGGGGGTGGGGTGGGTGAAAATGACAGAGAATTTATAAGAAAGAGAATAAGAGGAAAATGAAAGAAAAAAAAGAAAAAAGCAAGGTAGAAAGAAAAGCAGAGGGAGAAGGTAAAAGGAAAAGGGGGAAGAAAAGAAAAAGAATATAAATTTAAAAAAGAAAATTTACTGCTGCATCAAAATTCCTCACATAATGCCATCCAACTTGAAGGAAATTACATCCGTGCTCACCCGCCCGCCGCCTCCTTACCACCAGTCTCTGGTACTTGCATTCTCTTTCTCTGCCTTTCCTTTATTTGTCTCATCTTGTCTTTTACAGATAAAAACCCTCCCTGTTATTGAGAACTAAGCCAATCCTAGCCTCACCTATACTATTCCTAACTTCCCTGATTGTCTTTCTCTCTCTTTCTCTCTCTCTCAAATTTTTGTTTTACCTCTCCCTTCTATCGGATCTCTTCCAATTATACCCTCTTCCTCCCCTTTATTCTTTGTTTCATTTCTTTCTTTCTTTTTCATCTCCCCATCCCATCCCTCTCATCCCCCCACCTCCAAACATTATCAGTCAACATTCTCCCCAGAGTCTCCTTTATTTTGATGTATTTCTTTGACTGCTAACAAGGATTTATCTATTTACTTTTTCTTTTGCATTTATTTTTTCTTTTAGTTTTAGTTTTCCTTTTTTCTTTTGAAATTCTATTTGTTTCTTTTTTTGTTTTTTTTATCTATTTTTATATAACTTTTTTGTTTATTTTTTATTTCACTTAGTTTCTATTCTTAGGACATTTTTTAGTTCCTTTTGGTTCCCCGCCTCCCCCACATTTTTTTTTCTCCCCCCCTCGTCCCACCTCTCTCTCTATTTTTCATTCCCTCTAGCTAACAACGCCACCATCACCCTTATGACTTTTAGTACCCAGTTAGTACCCACCTATTTATTCAATCCACCCCCACCCCACCTTTCCTAATGTCAGTATCTTTTCTGCATGCAGGAAACAAATTAGTAATGTTCCACCATTTTTTTTTTCTTTCCTGACTCTCTCCTGCACCAAACACTTGCTTCCCTGTATATTATTGCTGTCACTGTTGTTATTGTTGTCGTCATTGCTGTTTATTTTTTCCCCCCTTTCTCATTTCTTCTGTTCTTTATAACATCAGCTAGGATGTTATAAAACCACGGAATTAAAATAGAAACATTTGTAAGAAAGAAAGGTTAGAGAAAGGAAAATAAAATTGGAAGCGAAACAGAAGAGAAAGCAAAAGATATGAAGATGCTATTATATTAAATCTTAAAGATCACTTAGTCTTTTACTTATCTGTGTTGCTTATCTTATCTGTATTTCTAAATGCTTATCTCGAAGTAAAAGCAGAGGTCAGCTTGATCCAAACGATAAAGCTAGAAACTTCATCCTGTGATCTGACTTTTGTGTCAGCATACGAACTCCCACAATGCAATATAGCCAAACAATGCATCTAAAACATGGTCTGATGGTGCTTATGTGTTATGTGCTATGCTACACAGTATAAACTGTAAAATTAGTTGTACAACAAATGACTTACATGTGTGAAACTTCTCTAGAGACCTTTAGCCCCTAATCTGTTGAGCCTGACCTGTACTTCTTGAGCAATAGTAACTATTTAGAATTCAACAATCATCAAACGATTCTATTGTATGCAAAATCTTTTATTTCCGTGTTGAAAAGAATTCACAAGTAGATTATCGCATATATCCTTTAGAATAATGAAGTTATTGCTTACTTCTTGATATCTTATTCGTAAAATGGAACTGAATTGTTGTGATGTTTAAAGGAATATTGATTTCCTTTCCTTAGACCTGATATTTGTGTGAGGAGGGATATATTGGGATATAGACGAATGATTTGACCCAAATATATTATCAATACATATTTTATCAACACCAGAAGGATGAAAGCAAAACTGCTGATCTGAGTAGAAATTAAATTCGAAAGGTAGAGGGTTATTGTTAACTATTGATTTCTAGTACTGTCTCAAGACCCACAAATTTAGTGAGGAGGGTATAGTCATATAAATCAAACCCAAAACATTACTGGTACTTTATCTACCTTTTATTAGCCTCAGCTTGATGAGATTTAAATAAAGAACTTAAAAAGACATAATTTCATACCACAAGGTATTTTATCTCATACTCTGATGCTGAAATTTTCAATCATCTTTTAAATTCATAACTCATTAAATAAGACACGAAATGTGTTATGACATACCAACAGCAATTTAAAAGTCTTATTTAAACACTTTACAAAATAAACATTTCAATGGCTCTGACGAAGCTATAGAATGTTGCACATGCATTCAGCTTTGAGTGCACTGCTTCCTGTAGCAGCAACAGCTAAGTGTGAGCTAATAACGCTAATTACATAATTCCTGTACCTTTGTTATTCATTAAGTAATATAGGTGTAGGCATGGCTGTGTGATAAGAAGTTTGCTTCCCAACTACATGGTTCTGGGTTCAGTCCCACTTTGAACAAGCGTCTTCTGCTAAAGCCCTGGGTCAACCAAAGCCTTGTGAGTGGATTTGGTAGAGAGAAAATGCAAGAAGACCGTTGTATATATATGTCTGTGTGTGTGTGTCTTTTGTCTGTGTTTGTCCTCCATCATTGCTTGACAACTGATGTTGGTGTGTTTACGTCCTTATAACCTAGCATTTTGGCAAAAGAGTCTGGTGGAGTAAGTACCAGTCTTTAAAAATTAAGTATTGGGGTTGATTTGTTCAACTAAAATTCTTCAAACAGTGCTCCAGAATAACTGTAGTCTAATTAGAGAAACAAGCAAAAGATAAAAGATATACATACATACATACACACACACACACACACACACACACACACATGCACGCACGCACACACACATACATACACACGCGCACACACACACATACTTCGTTTTTGCATCTGGTTTGCAAGATTCTTTATGTGAATTTGTGTGTTGAAGCATATTTTGTTGTGTCTGGGGAAAGTAATTTTGTCTTTAGACTTTATTAACTAACACACTCACCAGTTCAATTTTTGTTCAATTTATTTATTTATATATTCAATTATTTTTCTTCTAGAATTTTCGTTGCTTATTGCAACCTTCCCAATAGTTGTTGATTCTGTTATTGGAGTTGTGTTCCTTTTGTTTGTTTGTGCACATTTGTGTGCTTCAACATGCATATGTATATACATGTGTGTGTGTGTGTGTGTGTGTGTGTGTGTGCAAGAGGAGCATAATGGTGAGCATCTCGCATGAAGCTAACTTCATCCACCAAAGCATCAAAGTAATCATACACTCCATCACCAGGCACCCCAACAATAGACTCCTCGTCCTTGATATGAGGAGTCAGTTGTTGGGGTGCCTGGTGGGGTGGAAATCGAACCAGTGTGTTAATTAAAAAAGTATAAAGACAAAATGACTCCCTCAGACACAATAATATATGTGTGTCTGTGTGTGTGTGTCTGTGTGTGTGTGTCTGTGTGTGAATGAGTAATTTTTAAAATGGCTATGTACATTGGTCTTAGCCACGAAGAAATAAACCTGCACTGATGCTGTGAATTAAAAACACTCATGCACTTTCCTGCTCACCACATCGACAATCCAAAATGTGACACACAGTCTCTTAGTACAGTATTTAAGGACATTCTGCCCAGATGATACTGCCTATCCGTTGTATTCTGTATAAAGAAATATTGATCAATAATTTTGAATTAAGATCAGACAGTGGAAATTCCCAATTCATTAAAAGCCCCTATTTTATTGGTAGGCATTCTATGAAGTGAAGTGCACTGAAAGCCGAAGGTAGCAAAAATTTGAATTCAGAATGTAAACAAACAAAATCTTTCAATACTCCAAATCGTCTGTGTTGATGTATCCCAACTCATTCCATTACTACCTCATATTTATATATATATGTTATAATTGTGTGTGGGATGAGAACCAGCAAGGTAGCTCCTATGTAGTTGCTTGACTGACTAGAAATAACAGCCAAATATTGTAATCCCTGATATACATACGCAAGTGCAGGCATGGCTGTGTGGTAAGAAGCTTGCTTCCCAACCACATAGTTCCAGGTTCAGTCCTACTATGTGGCACCTTGGGTAAGTGTCTTCTAATATAGCCTCAAACAGACCAACATCTTATGAGTGAATTTGGTTGGCAGCAACTGAAAGAAGCCCATCGTATACATATATATATATATATATGTGTGTGTGTCTGTCCATCTTTGTCACACTACCATCGCTTGACAACCAATGTTGGTGTGTTTATGTCCTTGTAACTTAGCAGTTTGACAAAAGATACTGATAGTATAAGCGCTAGGCTAGCAAAGAATAGGCCCTTTTGATTTCCTCAACTAAAGGCAGTACTCCAGCATGGCCACAGTCAAATGACTGATATAAGTAAAAGAATAAAAAAATATATGCATACATGTGTGTGTATACAAACATACACACGCCTATCAATATATACATATATATATATATATATATATAATATATATAAAGTAGTTGTATACTGTCAACTTAATTTGACAGTCCCATGAAGGGACTGCTATTTAGCCCTAGGAAGCAGCAACGCTTCCTGTCGGCCTTGACACATTTCCTTTGTCCTTATGTTTACAAGGGGGAGATAAGCACCCCCACCCAGATAAGCCTGCATCCAGAGACTAGTTTCTGAGTCTTTGCTCGTCATCAGTCTGGTACTTATATCTATATATATATATATATATATATAAGTACCAACTGAGCACTAGAGTTAATGTAATCAGCTGACCCCTTCCCTCAAAATTGCTGACATTGTGCCAAAATTTGAAGCAGTTTTTATTTTTGTAGTTATTATTTTGCCTGAACTGATGCAAGTGAGTGCACCAATCTTCAACAGTATATATATATATATGTAAAAAAATGAACACATACACACCCACAAACACACATATCTACATGCACACACACATACACACACATACATACAATCATATTCGACAGACAAGCTTCTGTGCAGTTTCTCTCTCTCTCTCTCTTCTCTCTCCATACATCCATCCACATGGTGTTCATGATGATATTAATTTCAGTGTAATTGAAAATTCTTAACCTTGACTTTTAGCAAGAAAACAGCATCTGATTCCTTCTTATGATAAAATGTGTTGAAACTAATATCATCCAAATACAGCTGAAAAGATTCTCCTCAAAAGATTTATTTTAATGTTCAAAATTGCACACCTGTTCATTTCATTCTACTTCAGAATACAGAAGAAGAAGAATGCAAAATTAGAAAGCTTTTTCACTTCTATTCTATTAAACCGAATTCCATAGAGATTTCATAAGTACTGTTTCTTGTAAATTAGCTTTCCATATTAATATTCTTACCAGATATTTGCTAATGTCTACTGAATGTTATTTCTTGATTCAAATATTTGATATCTTGCTAACTCTGTGATTTAGCAAGGTTTTTTTTTTTCCTTTAGCTTTATGTGTCTGTAGCGCTTAATTTTGAACTCCAGAATTAAGTTACTCTGACTAGGTGGTATTTTATTTTCTTTCTATTTTCTTGTTTCAATAACTTTGTGCAGTGGATAGAATTTTCTTTAGTTTATATACAATTTTTTTTTTATCCGTGAACAATAATAATAACCACAAGAACAAGAAGAAAACTGCACGTGGCAGATAAGAAGTTGATTACATTATTTTTGGCATTGATAAGCTTTGATCACTGTGATCACTGACTTCAGAAAAGACAGCCAGCTTGTCTTTAAAAGGAACCAAAAAAAAAAAAAGGTAAATAAAAGAAAGAAGAATCCAACAACTTTTGGGATTATTTAACATAAAAATACTTTCGCAATAAGCCTTAGAATATTTTTCATGGTAACAGTTTTAAGCATGCTTTCTAGTTTTGATCAAAGCCCAGACATAAAATTGATCTAAAGACATGGTACAGATGAAATAATTTTAATGTTATTTGCCTGAAACTTCTAAAAATATCTAAGATGTTATTGCCTTCTATAGGTAGGGTAAAATTCTTTTATATATCATTGTTTGCTAGTTGCTTTTTCTTTTTAATTTTTTTTTCTGTTTTTTTTTTTTTTGTTTTTGAGTCATAGCTGCGATAGCAAAGAAAGCTAAAGCATTGATATTATAATCTTTAAAAAGTAAGAGATTGCTTACTTATTTGAAGGTATCAGTCGCCTTGCATGACATTCCTTATTCGGATGAATGCTTGATTTGTTTACATCATATAGTCGAGTTGTCGAACACAGATGTCATTCCTCAAGGAGCTGTTCTTCCTGATTGTTTCTTTAATTGGCACCTTTCCGTCACATTTGTTTCAATTTTGTAGTTCAATAAAGACATACAGAAACTGACTAACGCTGAGTAAACAAGAAAACTTTCTAAGTATACATCCATAGACATGTACACACACACACACAGGCACACATGTGCATATGTATGTCATTATCATCATCATCATCATAATCAGCATTTCTTATCCATTTTCCATGCTGGTATGGGTAGGATGGTTTGACAGGAGTTGGCAAGTCAGAAGACTGCATCAAGATCTGCTGTTAGTTTTGGCAGGGCTTCTATAGCTGAGTGCCCTTCCTAATGTATTGGATACTTTTATGTGGCACTAGCAACAGTGAAGTTACCAAGAAACTAGCAGGGCCTCATACATATATGAATTTATATATATATATCTCTCTCTCCAAATATATATATATGTATATATATATATATATATATATATATATATATATATATATATATATAAATATATATACAACTATAAGACAGATAAGACAGAGGGACAAAAATAGACTAGCAAAAAATATTACTGAATAATTCAAGATCCTGGATTTCTAGCTTTGCTTCAAATAAGCTTTGCCTCGTCAGTTGAATATATCAGATAGGCGCATAAATACAAATATATATATATACAGAACACACATTATTATTCAGTAATATTTTTTGCTAGTCTATTTTTGTCCCTCTGTCTTATCTCATGGTGCGATATGAACATTTAAAGTGATTTTTGGAGTCAGGGATTTGACTGCTATTTCGGCATGGTGGTGTCTCTCGGACACCCTTATTTATAGTTATATAAAAATTTTTGTATGGTATTTTTTCCCATGCTGGCCACTTGATAATATCGATATTATCCTTATTTATAAATATATATATATATATATGTGCATGCACATATGGGTACGGGATGTCACCAACAGTACAAAAAATATGAAATACGTAAACAAAGAAGTTTATTATGTAAACAACCAGAAAAAAATTGGAGAACACAACAAGTACACAGAGAAGGACCCTTCATCAGTTGTCTGCTCGATATGAGGAGTAGATAGATAGCTGACAACTTATGAAGGGTCCTTTCTCTGTGTTTACTTGTCCTGTTTTCCATTTTTTTTCTTGTAGTGTACGTATTTAACATTACTGAGGTAACATTGTCTCAGAGACATTTGACTGTTTGCCTTCTATTCACTGTGTATGTACATCACACACATATACAAAACATACACACGCACACATATATATTTATGTGCATTTGTTTGTGTGTGTGTGTGTGTGTGAGTATAATAATAATAATAATAATAATAATGAAGAAGAAGAATGATGATTATTACAAAGTAGAATAGCATTACTTTTAATTCCTTTTTATTTACATATATATAGTTTCAAATAAACCTACAAATGTTTCTACTGCATAGATTAGTAGGCATAACAATTACAACCCTACAATAATACTGGTGCAATATATATATATTTGTGGAGATGCAATGGCCCAGTGGTTAGGGCAGCGGACTCGCAGTCGTAGGATCGCGGTTTCGATTCCCAGACCGGGCGTTGTGAGTGTTTATTGAGCGAAAACACCTAAAGCTCCATGAGGCTCCGGTAGGGAGTGGTGGCGATCCCTGCTGTACTCTTTCGCCACAACTTTCTCACTCTTTCTTCTGTTGGCCTGCTCACTTAGCCAGCGGGGTGGCGTCATTTGAAGGCTAAAACAATGCGAAGCGCATTGTGACCAGCGATGTGTCTCAACATCTGATAGCCTGGTTGGTCACGGTGATCACAGTGATAAATATATATATACATATATATTCAATTATTCTAAAACCTGTCTCAGTCTGAACTTTTGTCATTCCATTCATACTCATCATGGCAACTGACAACACTAACAACAAAGTAAAACTATTCTCCTTCCTTTATCTTCTACTTGTTCCTGTCATTGAATTGTGGCCATGCTGGGGCACTGCCTTGAAGAATTTTAGTCGAACTTACCAAACTCAGTACTTATTATTTTTCATAAAACCTGATACTTATCCTATCAGTCTCTTTTGCCAAACTGCTAAGTTACAGAGATGTAAATACAACAACACAGATTGTCAATTGGTGCTGGGGGACAAACACAAATTCCCCCACACATACATATACATGCATATATATATATATATGAAGAGGAATAAGTCTTTTATGAGATCAATTCCGAAATTGATTCAATATAGAAATAACAAATTTAAAAAAAATTCTATCGGCCGGCTTGCCCGATTTCAGTTCTTCGGTTTTTTCTGTTGCGAGTAAATTATATGTGGAAATTGATGATTTAATAGTCTGTTATCAGCATATTGGCATTGAAATAATTTTCTTTAGCCCTTACTTATAAGTTATATATATATATATATATACATTGAGCGTCTTTCAGTTTCCATCTACTTAAGGCTTCGGTCTGCCTGAGACTATAGTAGCAGACAAATGTCGAAGGTGCTACGCAGTGGGACTGAACCTGGAATCATATAGTTGGCAACCAAACCTCTTGCCATACAACCATGCCCAAACATAAAGACCTAACAAGTACACAATCATGCACACACTCACACACACACATACACACACATGAATTCACGTTTATTTGGATAATTTTCCTCATCCTTGTTTGAAGTTATCATAACACTCAATCTTTATTCACAAGCACTCTCTATGTATGTCTGACAAGTCATCCTTATCTGGCAGTTCTGATAATGACTATATTTTCTCATCTGACCTAAAAAAGCAAAGCAATGATATGTCCAGTATTCTCACCATTATGCCAAGATTCAATTTCATGCCCTCTAAGTCGTCAACATTCTATTCATAGATAATTTTAATTGATTAAAATTGCTTGCTTCACTACGTTAAGTTATTACAGAGTCTATGATTTGGATTCCAGACAAAGAATGCACTTGACTATGTTCCCATAGTTTTTAAGTATACATGTATATACATATATAGATATGCATCATCACCACCGTCTCATCATCATCATCATCATTTAAAGTCCATGTGTTCATGTTAACCTAGTGGCATGGGTTGTACCTCTTGACAAGATTCACTGTCTCCAAGGACTGGATCATACATCAGTCTGGTGTCTCTGGCTAGATGCTCTTCCTGATACCAATCACTGTAGAGCATGGACTGTGTATATGTATATATATATATATATATATAAATATATATATATAAGAAATTAAAAAATAATCAAAATTCCTCTTTTCTGTTACTACTATATATATATATATATATATATGTGTGTGTGTGTGTATTTAGATCTTCTGAGTGACATTTGGTTAGATTACACACACACACACATATATATATTGCACACTTCTGCTGTCAGCGCCCCTGAGGTAGTTCAGCATTGTCTACAACCTTGTTTTGGCAACACCTACTATGACACTAGGACCAAATTATAATGAACATACTGGTCCTTTGGAGCCATCAGTGACAGGAAGAAAGGGGCACCTGCTGCATAGGCAATAACCTGTTTTCTGTGATACTGCCCCACCTTGGATCCTATTTAACATTCTATAACGGGTGAGGTGGGGGGATAAAAAAAATGAAGATGAACATTACAACTCAAACAGCTCTGGGACAGTCCACAAGTGAAGCTAGAGTGGCAGAGACAGCTGTATTTTGCATTGGACTCTTCAGCCATAGACATTGCTGTTTCAGTAGGGCAGACAGCTTGGTCCTTCACTCATGGTCATTACTGACAGATGGGGGCTTGTTGGGAAGCATTGTAATCTTCAAATTCTTCTCAATTCTTTTGATTTACACCTTGTTGTATATAGTATATATATATGTGTGTGGGTGTGCATATGCAAATGTGTGTGTGTGAGTGTGTGCCAATATGTATTTCTATCATATAGAATTCTGTCACATATATCTGTCTATATTTCTATCTGTCTCAAAAGACAAAAAAAAAAAAAAGAAAAAAGAAAGAAAGATATGCGTCTGCCTTTATATCCTAAATAAAAATTATGATGATTCAGTTGTTTGGTGGGTGATTGAAATTATTCCTTTTACTGTACATACATGTTATATAAGCTGACTTAAGTAGCAAGCATCTGAAAAGAATATGATATATATAAAGTAGATCTAATAACAAAAAGAAAGAAACACTGTTAAAAAAACAAACATATATTTGGTTATATACAAAAACATTACACACTCAATAAATTGATTTGTTTTACCTTGTAGGCACAGACTATTAATAACAGTCTTATAGAATTGCTACTTAGGATTAGATGTAGCAGCAATCCCTCAGCAATGTAAGTTCTTTATATAACGCCAACCAGACTTATTTTATTGATTTCATAAGAGCTGAAAATTACTTTAATCAACATTGGCCAAAGCTCAAATCTCGGCACCATTGAATAATCAGATATGGCTTTCATTTAAATAATTGTTTTGCATAACTGGAATATTTGATATTTGTTGCACCCCTTCTTGTAATACTAATATATATATATGTATATGTATATATATATAATATATATATATATATATATATAATATATATATATATATATATATATAATATATATATATATATATATATACATACATACAGTTAATACAAAAGAAAACAGAGAAAAAGACAAGAAAATACACGTGAGGATTCAACACATGCAAAGTATTAATACATACATACATACATTTTATATATATAAACATAAATACACACACACATATATGCACTTTACTTGTGTGTCTATATATATATATATATATATATATGCGTGTGTGTGTGTGTATTATGTTATATTCTCTATATATTATATATATTGCATATGATGATGTGACACATACGTGACTGGTTAGTGCCCTGTCATTTGACAATTAAGATTCATGCTCCATTTTAACTCTGTGATACTTCAGGCTAGTATTTTCTATTGCAGCCTTGGGCCAACAAAAGCCTTCTGAGTGGATTTTAGCAGACAGAAACTGAAATAAGCATGTTATGTATATAGATGTATGTATGTGTGTGTGTGTGTGTATTTAAGATTCAGGTGCATACGGCACCTGAATGGTAAGCATCGAGTTATGTCAAAGCTATAGACGAATACAAACATTGATCTCGAAGTACAGGCAGAAAGATATTCATTCAGGTTATGTATACAATTAATTGAACCCAACCAAGTATATTATCAGCCCTTGGGCTAATGCGGAAATGCACATTGTTTTAAATATACAGTCCGTGAAATATCTTGGAAAATGAAATGAGCAGGTTCCAAGAGAGGTGAAATATATATATATACATACATAAAATTTATAATTATGAGTATAATTATAATTAGGGTTCAGTAAAAATTTGCTTCACCACATACCGAAATAGTAATGAAATAGTAAGTTTTAACTGCTATTTCTAAATTTCAGTATGTGGTGAAGCAAATTTTTGCTGAACCCTAATTATACTCATAATCATAATCATAAAATTTTTTGTATAAGTTTACTGATAATGGTTCTTTTAACATACTGAACTACTTGGTAAAATAATTAATTATTAATTTATTAATTAATTTTACCCTTTATTATTATGGCTATATATATATATATATACACACAAACTTATACATGCAACAACTTGTAAAGGAGAATTTGATAGCATGGTTACAGTCAATTGACTGTGGCCATGCTGGAGCATCACCTTGAAGTGTTTTAGTATGTATATATAAACTGGCCCTTTTGAATTACAGGTGGAATTCATTTTTGCCAGCTGAGTGCACTGGAGCCACATGAAATAAAGTGTCTTGCTCAAGGACACAACATATCACCAGGAACCCACAATTTTACAATTGTGAGCTGAATACCCTAACCACTAACCAATGTACCTTCATTCACACATAGGTATACATACATAACATATAAAAACATATAAATAATATATATATATATATATATATATATACACAACAGGCTTCTTTCAGCTTCTGTCTACCAAATCCAATCACAAGGCTTTAGTCTGCTCAAGGTGACATTTGCCCAATGTTTCACATAGTGGGACTGAACTCAGAGCCACATGGTTGGAAACCAAGCTTCTGACCACACATCCATACCTGAATACATATGACTATCTTCTCTCAGTTTCTGACATAATTTCCCGCAGAATATTTTGGATGAATTGTGACTATTCATCATCATCATCATCCTCATCATGCTTTAAATCCTGGTTTTGTCCCAGTTAATGGGGGTGGCCAGAACTACATCAATGCCATAGCAACCGAGGTAGGCTGATGCAGCCCACCCCAATCTTTGGGCTGGCTGGTACCTATTCTTTGCTATCATGAGGCATTTTTGGAGCTGGATTTTCTACGAGGAGCATGTCCTTGCTTACCCCCAACCTTAGTTCCTAGGCATGAGTGGTCCCAAGACGAAGACCTCTATCATGATTTTTAAGAAATGTGGTGGAAAACTAGCTCAGGAAGGCAGGGATGCTACTCCCTGAGACCCCTTTTGGAGCTCCCCTACTATTGTAGAAGACAATTGCTTTAGATGCGACGCAGTGGGACTGAAGTATCATTTGTCGACTAGGATGTTTTTCAATGGCAATGATATCTATGCAAATGCACTAATGCTAGTAGATTCAGATTGCCATTTAGTGAAAGAGATATTAATTATTTGCATTCTTATCTATCAATTTATCTTCAATTTTATTCTTAAAATTTTGAAATATGCACACACACCATCAAAGTCAAACTGCAAATCATTTTCTTTGAATTTCTTTCATTTTCTTCCTTTCTCTTTCTTCCCTTCTGAATTCGTTTCTTTCTTTCTTTCTTCTCCCCCCTCTCTCTCTGTATTTCCAACTATCAGTTTATTTTGCTCTCTCTCTCTCTTTCTTTCTCTCTCTCTCTCTCTCTCACACACGCTCACTGTTTTTCTCACTTTTATATCTATCTATCTATCTATCTATTTATCTATCTATCAATCTATCTGCATATCTATCAATCTATATATCTGTTTATTAACCAATCAATCAATCAATCAATCTATCATCTATCTATCTACCTATTTATCTACCTATCTATCTATCTATCTATCTATCTATCTATCTATCTATCTATCTATCTATCTATATCTCTATCTATCTATCTATCTATCTATCTATCTATCATCTATCTATATCTCTATCTATCTATCTATCTATCTTCTATCTATCTATCTATCTATCTATCTATCTATCTATCTATCTATCTATCTATCTATATCTCTATCTATCTATCTATCTATCTATCTATCTATCATCTATCTATATCTCTATCTATCTATCTATCATTCTATCTATCTATCTATTTTTCTTCCCCACCCCCCTCTCTCTCTCTCTCTCAATGCAGTTTTTAATTTAAATTTGCCTTTTCTCCTTCAAGCTTATTTTCCCCCTTCTCTTCCAGCACGTGTTTTTATTATCGTTGTGGGTTTCTTTTTTCCTTTCTTCTAATCTGTTTATATTTTTGTAACTAAATAAATAAATAAAAATTAGAATTAACAAAATATTCATTTTCTATATACTTTTTCACTTTTTACTTTTAATTTTGACTTCTAAAGATACTATGAAAGATGTTCCTGCTCTTCTAAAAGACAAACAAATTCTTCTATTTTATATTTTTATTTTATATTTTTATATATTTATATATATATTTTTTTGTGGTGATGGCAATCATGATGGAAGTGGGGGGGGGGCGAGTAAAACAATAAAAAAAAAGAGTAATAAAAATATAAAAAGAAATAAATACTTTCACTTGAGCAATGCAATTTTATGAGAACAGTTAAATTGAATAACACTCAATTCAAATGATTTCCTTTCTGTAAAACCAAGACTACTGAACGATTTTCCAATTCCATTGAAATTTGTGGGATTTGATTTTGTAGTTTGCCTCATTTAGTTCACCAAGGTAAATTTCATATCCATTCTTTCCAGTCATATATGGTTTCTATTTTTAAATGTTCCTTACAGCAGTTAAATACAGTTGTAGCACATTTCAATAATAAAAAGTTGATATAAAAGCATTACTGGTTGGATTTTTTTTTTATATCATCTGAGACATAAATAGACAGAAATCTAAATTGAGTGGAGTTCTTAGATATAGCTTCTTTTCACAAACCATCTTGTTCTGCATTTGATCTAGCTCTAAATATGCTTCACCTTTATTCATTGAGTGCCTTTTACTAACAAACATAGTATCTAGTCAGTTGATCAAAGTCTTGTGAGAAAAATAACAATTTAGTAGATGAATATACTGCATATAAATATATATGGTCAATGTATATATATGGATGTACTCATATATAATGCGCATGTACAAAGAGTTTGTGTGTGTGTGCATATATATATATATATATATCTGCTCTTTTTTTTTTTCAAAATGTAACTACATGTGGATTATTGGTGATTTTCTTCCTCTGTCTCCTGTTTCTGAAGAAGAGCTTTGCTCAAAATGTAAACTAGCTTTCTTTCCTTCCCTGTACATCTGTTAATACTTTGCATGTACCACGTCGTCGCATTGTTGAGTTTTCTTTGTTTTTTCTTCATTATTTGGGATTAATTATATATATGTATTTATATATATATATATATATATGTGTGTAAATATATATATGTAATTATATATACATATATATGTAAATATATATATATATGTAAAAATATATATATATATTCATATATATATATGCAAATAAATATATATGTATGTAAATATATGTATATACATATATATATATATATGTATATGTGGTTAGGAAGCAAGCTTTTTAGCACACACCCACCCCTGTGCCTATATTTATATATATATGTGTATATATATATTATATACATAGTATATGTATATATATATATATATATTATATATATATATATATATATATATAGAGAGAGAGAGAGGAGAGAGAGATGTTGGTGCAGGAGGAAAAATTTTTTCTGTGCTCCCTGCTCCTTCTTTTGTTTACCTTTCCCAACAATTCACAATTAAAGCAACAATTAAAACGTATATATATATATATATATATATATATATATATATACAATAATATGTTACATTACTTGATAGTCAAGATAAAACTCTGAGTTTCAGATGCCGAAGTGGAAATCCACAACACCATCTCTTCGGTTATCTGGCTATAACCGAAGAGATGGTGTTGTGGATTTCCACTTCGGCATCTGAAACTCAGAGTTTTATCTTGTCTATCGAGTAATGTAACATATTATTGTATAGATAAATTTCCTCTATTTACATAATATTGAGGTCGCTTTCTTTCTTTTGTTATCTTCCGGTTTTACCAATATATATATATATATATATATATATAATATATATATAAATGGCCCAAATCACATTAAATGGTTTGAAAGTCTAAAAGTTGTACGATCTGACACAGAGTAAAACAGCTGATACAGAGCAAAACTTTGAAGTCACTGTCAGTGTTGTACTTGTAAAACAGTCAATACTCTGCTTCTTGCATGGTCTCTTTGTTAATGTTTTTACTGTTCTTATGAATGACTACATGTAAAAAATACACATTCATTCGTTCATTTGTACATTCATTAATTCATTCATATATATATTTCTCTCTCTATAAATATATTTAACAGGTGGTTTGCTATATCTGGTCAGAAAGTGTCCATTGGTTTTGCACCTCTAAGGCACTTATCTGTATAGCTGACTTGTTAGACTCAAATGGCCAGTGGCACATCAGCTCTATACGACTGGAGCTCCAATTGTTGAGAGCCTATACAGTTAATTGTCTTATAGGTGTGAAACTAATAGTAACTTTCTGACCAGATATAATATACAACCTTCCAAATATTACTACTCTAATGGTTTAGAATGTACTTCTTTTTCAGATATATGAACTAGTGATCAATATATATATATATTATATATATATATATATATATATATATAAACAAAATATAGGGGTTTAGTTCACAGGTGATCTAAACGATTAGGTAAGCTGAATAAGTGCTGTAACGGGTTATCAGGGCTCCAAGGTCATAACTGAGATGGGAGTTATTAAACCATCATAAATTTCCAATAAAGCGGATACATAATAGTTAAAGAGGAAAAAGTGTTAAAGCATGATAAACATCTCAAGTCATAAATTCAAAGTCTTACAGCTGTTTCTGAGATATCTCAAACTGAGAACACCTTGTGATGATACAGCTATAATTTTGACAACCAGCATACCAAACAGAACCAATCCCTTCAGTACAAGCCAACAAAATCAAACAATTATGCTCATGCAGAGATAGACCCAATTGTCCATTGGATAACCAATGTATCACTAAGAGTGTGGTTTAGAAGTGCACTATAAACACTAGAGGAAGCTCCTATGTATATATTGGGGCAGTGGCTGATTTTTTTCAAAATCGATACTGCAACATTGCCAGCTTTTGAAATATCCTTAAATGACATGTAACATCACTGGCTGATTTTATTTGGAGGCTTAAGGAAGTGAAGACAAAATACGACCTTACATGGTCCATACTTAGACCTGTGAGTCCTTACATCACTATATCCTGGAAATGCCAGTTATACAAGAAAGATGTTAAAGTAATGAGAAACGGATAAAGCTAACTTTTTAAAATATATTGGGTGAAAGTGAGAGATTAGAAAAGGAACATATAAATGGAAGAATAGAAAGTAGGAAAGTGGGCTGTTATATAAAAGGAAAGTGAGTGGTTGTAGGAAAAACAGAGGTTAAGTGATCAGACCAGGAGAAAGGACAGACACTAACACAAGATAGAGATAGAAGAGAAGAATAAGCAGGTAGAGAAAGGTGTACTAGAAGGATAATTGGATAGTGAGGGGAAAATATGAAAGTGAAAGTAGATAAGCTTAGAGGGGATGAGAAAGAAGTAAAGAATGGGGAATGATTGTAGGGTGTTGTAAGTAGTGTAAATGGAAGAAGAAATGATGGTAAGGGATCAATAGTACAGCAAGTCATCAGTTATCTACAACCCCATTAAGATATTCAATATTTCTAGAAGAAGGTGTATAGAATATTTTAATGATTTTTTAATGAATGATATAGTCAGATTTATACATTTATAACTATTTACAAATTATAATCAATTAAAATAATTTAATCTTTTTGTAAAATGGATATAATGATTAGATTTTAAATACAAAATTTTAAAAAACTGTTTAAGATTTAAAATGAGTTAATATGATTTCAAGTGATTAAAGTAATTTAGAATTAACAAATTTTTTAGACAGACTGTGTAGAAAGATGAAATGTCAATAATGTCAGAAAATACGGAAGCCTTTAAAGATATATAATTAAGATTACTAACTAAAGAAACATTTATGTTATAAATGTGCAGAGAAATTAAAGTGGGATTGGTCAAGTGTTAGTGACTGTAACAGAACTACATCTAGACAGAGACTAAGCTGATTTGGCTTGAGAGCATGATGGGAATGAGAAGGATATCGAAATAGGTAAGATACAGAGAACAGATTAGCAATAAGCAAAGAATAGCAGTAAAACACATAAGGCAATATTGGTCTACGAGATTGGTAATAATACAAGTAATACAAGTTGTGTTTATATATATATATATATATATATGTATATGTATGTATATGTGTATGTATGTATGAATGTATGTATATGTGTATGTACATACATACATTCATATATATATATATATATATATATGTATATGTATGTATATGTGTATGAATGTATGTATGTACATATGTACATACATTCATATATATATATATATATATATACAGATATATATATGTATGTATGTACGTACATACATACATTCACACACACAAACACACACACATATATATAAGTTCAGTAAAATTTAGATTCATTTGAATATGGTACTTAAGTTAAAGGCACCAGAATTTAGCATGGTGTTTTCCATATAATTCAAAATAGGGTGATTATAATCAAAATAAACAACAAGGATATCCAGAGGTAATGCAGTACGATCATTTCTTTCGAATTTAACTAAATTCTATATGTTTATGCAACTGAAGATTGCTCTACATTTTAAATTGATGTAATATTTTCATTGTTCAATTAAATGGAGTCGCATGAAACGATCGTACTGCATTACCTCTGGATATCCTTGTTGCTTATTTTGATATATATATATGTGTGTGTGTGTGTGTGTATTTTAGGAAGTTGATTATGGTCGATCATAGAGTGACCATTCGTTTTACACCTATTAAGCACTTAGCCATAGAAGGTAATTCATCAGCCTCAAAAGGCCAAAGGCACATAACCTCTCTACAACTGGAGGAAGAAATATGCCATAGCAATTGACTGTGACATATATCTTTCTCCACTTGTAGAAGAGTTATGCATTTTCAGCCATTTGAATCTGGTAAGTCACCTGTAGGTATGAAACCAATGTGCTTTATAGGTATGAAACCAATGGTTACTCTATGAATTGTTAACTTCCTAAAAAATACATTGCTGCTCCAATGTTTTTAGAGTATACATATATCGTTAGTTCATGTATATATACATAAATACTTATATATGCATAAATACTTTTATATATATATATATATATATACAACTTATAAACAAGGGCAAAAGAAAATTATTTCTATGCCAATACGCTGATAACAGACTTTTAAGTTGTCAATTTCCACATATTATATACCCACTACAGAAATACATTGTACTGAAATCGTGAAGCTAGTCAATAGAATTTTAAAAAAAGTTTGTTATTTCTATATTGAATATTGAATAACAAACTTTCTTTTTTTAAATCTGTTGACTAGCTTCCCGATTTCAGTACAACGTATTTCTGTATTGGGTATATAATATGTGGATGACAAACAATTATTTTATGAATGTCATTAGCTTACAATTAATCATTTGTAATTCTTTATTTCTTTATCAATGCTTTCCTTATTACTGGTGTGTACTCAGCTAACATTGTTTAGAAGTATACGTTTATTGAGTTCTACACCAGGTTATTAGTCTCACAATGCCTAAGTGAAATATGGATGTATGTATGCATGTACATGATTCCTTTTGGAAATTAGATATAGAAGTAAATAACGATAAATATCACCCATTTCAAGCCTAGCTAGGATCATGGACCTGGTTTGCCAGTTTCTGTGGTGTGTATGTTCCCCCCAGCTGGATGGGACACCAGTCCATCACAGCATTACTGAAGAAACAGGAAGAGAGAGTGATAGAAAGTTGTGGCGAAAGAGTTCAACAGGGGTCGCCACCACACCCTGCCAGAGCCTCGTGGAGCTTTTAGGTGTTTTTGCTCAATAAACACACACAACGCCCGGTCTGGGAATCAAAACCGCGATTCTCCGACCATGAGTCTGCTGCCCTAACCACTGGGCCATTGCGCCTCCACTATAGAAGTAAATAAAGCTACACATAATAGCATGAAAATCAGGCAAATAATGGGTTGAAAAACCCTTTTGGAAAGGAAAAGTCAAAGGCTACCTAACTATGTTCAATTTTAATCTATTTTATTAAAGATAGTTCATATTCCATTATTAGTCCTTTATGGTTTTCTGGGAAAATAGCCTTTTTAAATCCATTAATATTTTGTGGTTTTATTAGTCTCATCATCAAAATGACAGGATACAAATAATGGCATGTTGTGTGCACACATTGCAGCAGGTCACAAAAGATCATATGTATATTGTTATATCTGCTAAAATCACCGACTCCAAGCATTTTGGAGAGAATCACAATATATGCATGTGTGTGTGTGTCTATTTACATGTGTGTTTATCTATCTATCTATCTATCTATTTATTTATCTATACATCTATCTATTTGTCTATCTATCTATCTATCTATTTCTCTCTCTCTCTCTCTATATATATATATATACACACATACGCACTATATATATATACACACATACATACACATATCTACATATATACATAATATATAAACATAGACGCACATATACACATGTATACACACATGTACTTATATTTATACATATATAAACATATACATGTATTATTATTATTATTATTATTATTATTATATATCAAATTCAGGTAAAAATCTAAGCCATCTACATATATTTCAGGAAAGAATATTTCTCTTTGAAGTTTGTTTTTTGTGTTTATATTCTCCATTTCCTACTGAAACTTGAAATCATTAGAAAATTTGCATTTTGGAAATTAATTGCTTTCTCTCAAGCTTTTTTTTTTCCTGTCTCCCTATGTTCTATTTTACTCAATTTTATTTTATATTACTTTTTTTATTTTTATTCATTTTGTAACATAAATACAAAGAACACAAGAAAAAGTACACGATGAAACAGCACTGTAACAACATTGGCATCAAGCAAAATAATAACGATAACAAAAAAAGCTATTTAAAATACGTTTTCCTTTGTTGTGTGGATTCATGCATTCTAGATATATGCTGTCATATATGGAACTGTTTAGAGCATGTTGATGTCATAGAATTGTCTTTGTATATAGATTTATTTGTACACACACATGTATAAACATCATCATCGCCATTGTTTAATGTCCGCTTTCCATGCTGGCATTGGTTGGACGATTTGACTGAGAACTGGCAAGCCAGATGGCTGCACCAGACTCCAATCTGATCTGGCAGAGTTTCTGCAGCTGGATGCCCTTCATAATGCCAACCACTCTGAAAGTGTAGTGGGTGCTCTTACGTGTTACCGGCACGAGGGCCAGTCAGGCAGTACTGGCAGTGGCCTTGCTCAAATGGTATTTTTTATGTGCCACCTGCACAGGAGCCAGTCCAGCGGCACTGGTAATGACCTTGCTCAAATGTTATTTTAACATACATACATATATATATATACATATATATATATACATATATATATATGCACACACACACTCACACACACATATATATATATACGTATGCATACATACACCCATATATATATACATTTTCTTTTCTTCTTTTATTTCTTACACTCACTTGACTGTAACCATGATGAAGCACCACCTTAAAGGAGGTTGCAGTCTGGGGAGTTCGGTGGCTAGATGTTAGGGATGATGTTGTCGCAGAAATTGTCTTATAACCACGACTGGGTTCTCCTGCTTGTGTGGCATGGTGCAGAATCCTGTTGCCAGACATAAGGTCTTCCAGCAGCCACCCTTTTGGCTCAGGGCAGCACTGCCTCCTCCAGGTACGTGTGTGTAAGGACATGTGGGAAGATGGATGGATGCATAACACTGCCAGATGTTGACTGGATGTTTGATTTTTATCACTCTTGGTACATGTCCTCAGATTGCCACACAGGCACTCTGAAATGTTTGTATTGGAGCCTTCAGTGTGAATGCCAAACAGTACAGCAAATTTCTAGCTGAGTGAACTGTGTCATGATCCTGTTTTTCCCACAGACAGTACCCAACTGACTCTACTATACTGTGTAGTTGACAAAATCAAAATCAAACAATGCACATGCACGAAATAAAAAATATGAAATGGTGACCATTTACCCATCACACTCTGTGTATATATATATATATATATATACAATAACTGTATATAATATATATCATAATGATATTTAATCTCCGATTTTAAAGCGACAATTTTTAAATATAAACAAATGACCAAAAAATGATGAGCTAACATCAGGCAGAATCGAACTGTCATGGCTCCTTGTGAATCTGATTGGCCAAACGCTCATCCATCAATTTCAGTCAAATTTAGTTAATATATACTTTGGCTCAGTGGTTAGAGCATCGAGCTTACGATCGTGAGGTTGTGAGCTCGAATCCCGGACCGGGCTGCGTGTTGTGTTCTTGAGCAAGACACTTTATTTTACGTTGCTCCAGTTCACTCAGCTGTAGAAATGAGTTGCGACGTCACAGGTGCCAAGCTGTATTGGCCCTTGCCTTTCCCTTGGACAACATCGGTGACGTGGAGAGGGGAGGCCGGTATGCATGGGCGACTGCTGGTCTTCCATGAAACAACCTTGCCCAGACTTGTGCCTCAGAGAGTAACTCTCTAGGTGCAAACCCATGGTCAGTGTCTGACCGAAGGGGGTCTTAAAAAAATACTTAAACTGTCTGAATGCTTCATAAATAACATTTTTACAAACAAACCCAAAAGGCTTTGTGAGTTATGGAGAGAAAGCTACTATGGAAGGCTCATAGTATAATATCTGTATGATAACTGTGTATAATATATATCATAATTATACTATGAGCCTTCCATAGTAACTTTCTCTCTGTAACTTGCAAAGCCTTTCGTGTTTGTTTATAAAAATATTATTTATATATATATATATATATATACACACATACATATATATATATATATATATTAATAAATTTTAGGGTAGCAAAATATTCTAGAAAAATTCTCCGCTACCAGCGGTCAAATGAGAAAGAAAAAATAGTCAATAGACTATATAATATACATTCAAATATATAAGGAATGGCCATAATAGGACATTCAACTCACTAGAAAGAGCAGAATTGCAACTATTAGTGGTTTGGAGTTTAACTGCTCTTTCTAGTGAGTTTAATGTCCTATTTATATATATATATATATACTTTATTTTAAGCAGCAGAAAATTCAACAAAATCTGTTACTCTGAGTTTCTCGTTGCCGTTCATCAGACAGTTTTTGCTAGAATGGAACCGATATATCAATTCAATCTAGACTCTTACGAACGCTACGCCTTTAAAAAGAAATGGACTTGTTTGATTGGCCCTTTAGAAAAAACGGTCAATCTTCGAGCGATAAACAAAAAGGTCAAAAATATATGTATATATATATAAAAAAACTTATAAAAATTATAAAATCTGAGGAAAACCTTACATTGAATAAAATACATATACCTTCTTCATTAATGTCAATATGTATTTTATTCAATGTAAGGTTTTCCTCGGATTTTATAATTTTTATAAGTTTTTTTATATATATATACATATACTTTTGACCTTTTTGTTTATCGCTCGAAGATTGAGCGTTTTTTCTAAAGGGCCAATCAAACAAGTCCATTTCTTTTTAAAGGTGTAGCGTTCGTAAGAGTCTAGATTGAATTGATATATCGGTTCCATTCTAGCAAAAACTGTCTGATGAACGGCAACGAGAAACTCAGAGTAACAGATTTTGTTGAATTTTCTGCTGCTTAAAATAAAGCATATTACTCTACCACTGGTATTTGAGTACTCTTTTTTCCACCTTGTTTCACATTTATGTGTTTACTCCGGTATATATATATATATATATATATATATATACACACACACATATATATACGACAGGCTTCTTTCAGTTTTTGTCTACCAAATCCACTCACAAAGCTTTGGTCGGGTTGAGTGAGGCTATAGTAGAAGACGCTTACCCAATGTGCCACACAGTGGGACTAAACACAGAACAATGTGGTAGGGAAGTAAGCTTCTCACCACACATCCACTTCAATCTTAGAGAAATAACTGAAAAGGAGTAATGTCATGAATTATCCAAAATCATGCCATTAGCCATCTTCAGTTATTTCTCTAAGTTTCTTTTCTTATGAATTATGTGAATTTTTAGACATATTTCGACGAAGGGACTTGTAAAATCTTTTAGTCTTTGATAAGTTCTTGCTCATGTTCATATATTGTATCTTGTGGCCTAGCGATGAGGGTAAGATTGTGGTTTCAGTCCCTGGATCAGGCAGTGCATTGTGTTCTTGAGCCACATGATTCATTTCTCATTGCTCTGTGATCACTTTGACACCTGACGTGTGGCACTCTATGCACCAGTACAGACTATGTTGATTTGATGTAGGGAATGATGTTATGTATAGCAATAACTATTGATGACTATGAACAAATCCTCTGTGCAGGCTGTTCAGAAAGAAATTTGGGGTTTGCTTTGCTTGAACTTGAGAGAAAACTGAGAAGATGATGCAAATTACCTCAGCCCCCAAAAAGTACCTAAGTCTTTTTTCTGTACTTAAAACTGCAATTACTGAGTAACGAGCAAGTTGAGACGATATGCATATAATGTGCTATATAATACTGATGTGATCTCTCAGACCAAAAGATATGAACAACTTTGACTTAACTGTAGTAAAGATCAACACATTTCTTCTCTTGCCTGGTAATCACTCAATATGTTGTTCTTTGATTGTTAGTATTATCTTCCCCTACTGCTTAGGAGTTGCCTTTAGTTGGCAAGTACAGTCACACACACACACACATACACACATTTATATACAGTGGCTGTCATACTCACTCAGTGAGTTAACAACCATTAAAAATACATGATGAAGAGATTTATAACAATCAGTGATGATAAGTAATTGTCAGCAAATTTTAAGTCATGAACATTAGGTACATCACAAAAATTACTCTCTTTTGCCAAGCTAAAAGGAAAGAAGCTGAAGCAAAATATATCTCAACAATGTTAATGGTTTTTCACTCGCCAAGGTTGACTTTGCCTTTCATCCTTGTGGGATCAATTAGATAAGTACCAGTTACGCACTGGGGTCGATATAATCGACTTAATCCATTTGTCTGTCCTTGTTTGTCCTCTCTGTGTTTAGCTCCTTGTGGGTAGTAAAGAAATAGCTTTTTCATTTTGTACATTGGTGTAATACTCTCCTACAGATATGATTTACCAAAAGATAGTATGGGGAAAGAAACTCACTATCAGTCATTGATGGAAATGAGAATCAGAAACTATGGCTGATGATGGGATGGGTTTAGATGCTATGCCTCCTTTCCTCTATGTTTCTTTTCCCCCTGTGAGCTGTAAAACAGAAGAATACTGTTTCCCTGCATGCTCCAAAGTATCTGTACTTCTGCAGGATAGTCAATGTGACTATGCAGGATTCCTTTATTTCTATTACAAGATCACTCAGTGACTAGTACTGGTGAAATGTAATTCATTATAACATCTTGTATGACCCATCTAAAAATAAATGAGCTACTGCAACTAACTATACCGGTGATGAACATTGTTGGAAACGGTGCATTTTTATGTATATATTCATTGATATATAATGGTAGGAATGGCTGTGTGGTAAGTAGCTTGCTTACCAACCACATGGTTCTGGGTTCAGTCCCACTCAGTGGCACCTTGGGCAAGTGTCTTCTACTATAGCCTCGGGCCGACCAAAACCTTGTGAGTGGATTTGGTAGACAGAAACTGAAAGAAGCCCATCGTATATACGTGTGTGTTTGTGTGACTATGTTTGTCCCCCCAACATCACTTGACAACTGATGCTGGTGTGTTTACATCCTCGTAACTTAGCGGTTCGGCAAAAGAAACCAATAGAATAAGTCCTGGGGTCAATTTGCTCGACTAAAAGTGGTGCTCCGGCATGGCCATAGTCAAATGACTGAAACAAGTAAAAGAGTGTATAACTTAATGCAATAATTTATTACCTGATAATCCATTCTGGTTAAGATTCTTCATCTTGGAATACCTAATGCAGAGTTCTAAGCAACCATAATAGTGAAACATACATATGAACTAATAATATGGACATGTATTTATCTTAATTTATCCTATGCACATACATACATACATACACATTGGGATTTGAGAAGGGCTTTAATCAGCTCATCATATGTGGGCCCATATTTCATGGAATTTGAGTATATAATCATATTTATTGAAGATTAGCAATCATATTTCGACAAAGGGACTTGTAAAAGCTTTTAGTATTTGATAAGTTCTTGCTCATGTCCATATATTGTATACGTATAAATGTGTGTGTGTGTATTTGTGTGCGTGTGTGTATATACATGTGTGCTTATATATATATGTTTTGCACTCCACGACATTCTCAATGTTATCTTTCAGCTGAGGAATCCTAGCACACACATAAACACACATAAACCTATGTATGTGCATGTATATATATATATATACATATATATATATATATATATATATATATATATTAATATATATATATATATTATATATATATATATATATACATATATATATATATATATATATATATATATTATATATATATATATATATATATATATATATACATATATATATATATATATAATATATATATAAATAGATAGATAGATAGATAGATAGACAGATATGATAGATATGATCTATTTATGTATATATGTATGCATGTGTGTATATATATAAGTGAGTGAATGAGAGAGTTGTTCCTAAATATATTGCATTGTTACAAAGGTTCAAAGAAAAAAAAAATGAAGCAAATGCTTCACAAAACAAATACATAAACGTAAAAGACAAAAAACAAGAATTAAAATATCATGAAACAGATTTTGAAACTTTAGAATAAAATAAAGAGAATATGACATGGGGGACTATATTACTAAATCTAAAAGGGAGAGAGATGGACAGATAGACAATCAAAGAGAAAGAGGCAGAGAAAATAGATGAGAAGGAAATGATGAAAAATGAAAATGATAATTTTGATGGGTATTCATTAAAAAAATTGAAGAATAAAATTATGTAAAAAGAGCAAAATAGATATATAAAAAAATAGATGGATGTTGTGATATGTTGAAAATATTTCTTTCTTTCTTTTTAAAATTAAAATAAAAATATATTTTGATAATTTAAAAAAAAATTTTTGTCAAGGTTTTGAATTCCTTAATTTTTTTTTTTTCTTTGCAAACTCTTTTCTCTGTTTCTTTCTTTACACACACCCTCCCCTCCGCTCGATTTAAGCACTCTACTCTATCCCTTTTAGCACCCATTTCTCTCCTTTATCAAGAATGAGATAACTCATCTTTGCTGGCTTCTGCCCCACACCTCTTTTATCAAAAATTGAGATGAAAAAAATGAAGAGCATTCTACTTCCATCAATCTCACTCAGGCTTTTTTTAAAGTTTTTTTTTTTGTTTTTTTTTTTTTTAAAGAAACACTCTACAAGAAATCCAACAAAAGATATAAATAAAAGGAGTTGATATCTTTCAGAATATTGATGCAAATTGTCAGACCACAGTGAGCATGGCATGGTCTGAATTTTGAATATATAAATAGATATATATTGATATGTGTATATGTATATATATATATATATATATATGTATGTGTTTGTGTATCCAAATGTATGCATATATTTGTATATGTGTGTGTGTGTGTATACACACGTATATATATAATTATGTGTGTGAAAATGTGTGTATACAAAAGCATACATACGCACATACTCAAATATACGCTCCAAATATACATATATATTTGATCAATACAACACCCAATGCAAACAGCCATCATACAAAACAAACATCAATGTAACAAAATCCATTGCCTCTTTGCCTTTTTTAAGAATTGACATATGCATGAAGAACAATGGATCATACATTAAATTCCAAGAGGAGCTTTAATATGGTGAAGCTCTTAATTGTAGTATAAAACTGGATATCCAACAATATATCCATCCATCCATCTATCTATTAATATACATATATATTTATAAATGATGATGATGATAATCATCATCATCATTTAATGTGTGCTTTCCATGGTTTGGATGGTTTGACAGAAGTTAGCCATCTGAAAAGCTAGCCAGGCTCTATCTATCTGCTTTGGCATTGGTTTCTATGACCGGATGCCCCTTCTAATGCCAACCATTTCACAGAGTGTATTGGGTGCTTCTACGCTACACCAGCATGGGTGTGTTTATGTGGCACTGGGATGGGTGTTTTTTTTTACATGGCACCAGCATCCACAAGCCTACAAGGTCAGAAATGCTCTGCTGGTGTGGGATGCAGGGGTCATACCTGTAAAAGACGTTGCCAGCAAGTAGCTACAAGAGTCAAACCCGTGCACTCAGCTTGCAGCTGAATACACACATAGATACATATTTATATATGCTGTGCTTAAGAAGACCCATCAAGTCAAGTGAAATCATAGTCATGGCTGATACTGGTGTCACGTAACTGGACCCATGCCAGTGACATGTAAAATGCACCTTTCGGGCATTAGGCCTCATGGATGCAAAGTGGATGATGCTAGAGGCATGTAAAAAGCTCCTTTTGAGTGTTGGACCTCATTGAAACAATGACAAAGACTTTTGGCATTATGTCATGTTTGAAAAGAAAACCCTTGAAGCCAAGTAAAATTGCAGTCATGGCAGATACCAGTGTCATGCAAATGGCACCCATGCCAGTGGTATGTAAAAGCTCCCATTACACACACTTGGAGTGGTTGGTGTTAGGAAGGGCACCCAGCCATAGAAACCATGCCAAATCAGACTGGAGCCTGACACAGCCTTCCACTTTACCAGCCTTGGTCAAACCATCCAACCCATGCCATCATGAACAATGGACGTTAAATGATGATGATGATGATGGTACACACACACACACACTCACACACACACACATATATATATATATATATATATATACATGTTACTTAATGTTGGATGAATGAGCAAGTGGTGTTCAATACATGATGTAGAGCATATTGATTTTTTTGATGGGCTTGAAACATGAGTCATGAGCAAGATCATCAGAGCAGCATTAAAGACCCCTGTGCAATTCAGTGCACTGAACCCTATACTAGTTATATTTTTATGATGAGTCACAGCACACATAAATCAGAACTGGGCCACCACACCCATGAGACACCTCAGCAACTGCTCAAAGTGCCAACACTTTAAGGAGGCACTGATCATGGGACAAACTTCTAGCTTCAATTTTAATTTTATATATAAACACACACACACAGAGCCACACACACATATATATGATTAATAGTATTATAACCATGCAATTAATATTATTATAACCATTAATATGTACATTGCTACTATCCCTTTAATAATTATAACCAAAGAGTTTTCACCATAGTAGTCAAATATATAGAACTGGTACTAATTCTTCAACCATCAGCTTCTTTATTAGCACTGTTGTCACTGTTATTACCTCCAATCACATAAACACCCTCCTTCACTTTTATGCTACATGTGAGTTTATGTATATATGCATGTGTGAAGCTAAGAAATATATGGCTGCACTTTTGATGTATAGTCTTCAAAAGCAAGCTGGAATGCCATTTTTCAATTGAGCTGAAAATATTGACATCATCACCATCATTCTCGTCGTCATCGTCGTCATTATCATCATCATCATCTTCAACTTCATCATCATCATCGACTTCATGATGATCCATCATCATTGTTGCCATCATCGTCATCATTGTGTTCATAATTATTGAGAAAATTATCATGTTTTTTTATTGATGATTTCCTGAATTTTTATGTATTTAATTATTCATAACATTACTGAGTTCAGTATCATATATACAACAACGTGAAAAAAAAAAAAATGCGAGTGTATATTAACCACATCGATTTCCTGGAAGCATGAAAATCAGCAAATCAATAAATTCTTATTGATGTTTAATAATCATAAATATTCAAGTTTATTTTTAATTCAAACAGTCGTAAAAGTGAACACCTCCTGCATTTCCAAGAAGATTTGTCTTAAGAGGCTTGCACTTATCCATTATTTCACAGAATTAAGTGGATGAGCAATATATGCTGCTCCCCACCACTCTACACACTTTGATAGTAAAACAGTCTATTTTCACATAACCCTCCTCAAAGATTTAGCACTTATTCCTTACTACTAGATATGTAAACTACCCATATACAGAACAAAGTATTTTATTCTTTCTTTACATCTTTTTTTTTATTTTGCATTACATTTTCTGAACATTGCTGTCATTGGTTCCATGCTTCTAACTGGGCAAATATCACTGATTCACTGCATCTATTACTATATGCTCTACGAGTCGATATTTAAATCTAATTATTGATTCTGCCCGGTGTCAACAGACTAGAAAAACTATCACTCACTGTCTCATTTCACCTTAACTTTAAGTAGATACCATGAACGAAAGATTCACTACTCAAGTCAGTGATAGTAGTGCTTTATCAACTTTTCTTGACTACACTCAAAACAAGTTACCTTTAAATAGAATGATATAGGCAATGTAAGTGGTGTGACTATTCGAGCGTGGTCGTTGCCAGTGCTGCTTGTTTGTTTGTTTGTTTGTTTGGTGAATGAAGCGGTCTTCATGGGAGAAGTCCGAAACGTGGTCCTTTGCTATTCGTAAGAGCCGCAGAAGAGAAAGCAGGTCAACCCCCGACACCGAGAGCATCGACAGATGGATGAATGCACATCTAGGCTCAGCGGTTGCATAGGAAGTCGGGGACAAGAAACAGGAAGAAAGAGTGAGAGAAAGTTGGAGCGAAAGAGTACGACAGGGGTCACCACCACCCCCTGCCGGAATCTTGTGGAGCTTTAGGTGTTTTCACTCAATAAACACACAATGCCTGGTCTGGGAATCGAAACCACAATCCTCCGACCACGAGTCCGCTGCCCTAACCACTGGGCCATTGTGCCTCCACTGCTAGTGCTGCTGGACTGGCTCCCATGCAGGTAGCAAGTAAAAACACTTTCTGAGTGTTTTTTTTTTTGCCAGAACTGCCTGACTGGCCCTCGTGCCAGTGGCAGATCAGATTGAGCTTGATGCAGCCTCTGGTTCACCAGTCCTCAGTCAAACCGTCTAACCCATGCCAAACGATCATGCTTGGATTTGTTTATCAACCTATCCCTACCCAGAGTGACTAAAAAAGCAAAATTGAGCTTAATGACATCTGCACTCTGAATTGAAATGTCTAAAACAAAACACTGCTGGGCATTTAATTTAACATGCTACCAGTTCAACTACATGTCTCAAGTGTTTACTTAGGTTGTTGTGCTTGGTCCAGGTTCTACAGAGTTTAATCTAAGGTAAAAAAATTGGCAGAGTCATTAAAGCACCTTTTAGTTATCAGATCTCTGTTCAGACACACTGTCTTTGTTTCCAAAAAAAATTTTGAAATTGTTGAAGAATTTAGTATAGTAACAGTCATCATTGAGTTCATATTTGAAACATAAAACCAACCTGAAACCTCGATGAAAGATTTTAATTTAGATGACTTTAAAACAGTGTTTGTATCATAGGACCAAGGGTAGATTTGGGGAGGTTGGTATCACAAATGTTAAATGTCATGTTGGGATTCATTCCATTTCTGTGAAGTATGAATTCAAATCTGTCAATTTTAATTCTGCCTTTCACTCTTTTATGTTTGATAAGTAAAACAGTCCAGGGTGGGGGGATACAACTAGAGAGAACTGGATGCCTTGTACTATTACTCTAGTTCTATGCATTCTGATTTCAGAATCCTGTGTAGACGACCATCACTGTAGTGTTGCAACACCTTCTGAATTAACTAATATAAAATCAAAGAAACTGAACTCAAAAGAGTGTATGTCCTTATTGAGTAAAGAGAATGCAAGCTACAATGCATACACTTGCTAACGATAATGAAGATGATGATGGTATTACCGTCAGATATATTAATGTTGTGCACATCACAAATATGACATTATGGATGACTGAGTTGTTGAGATAATCAGCTTTAATTTAAAAGGTTGGGACTTCATACACATTTATAGGAACAGAAATGAGTGTATTATCAAGTATTTTATAACTCAGTGATCCAGTCCAATTAGCTGCAATTAGGCACCACAGTGAGGTGTACACCATTATTAAAATCAGCAATCTCAGAAGCTCTATAATTTTGTCAATAGTTCATTAGATCGCAATATTGGATTAAATTTCAACTGCCAGAAAAGCTACTTCTAAGAGAGTGTGGATTCAATTTAGGAGACCATTTACCTTCTATCCCTTTAATGTTACATATTTGGAGATAAGCATAATCCCAATGGATCACAAGATTATATGTTTATATTATGAAATGAAACAAAGCGGGTATCAATTCAGACATTAAATTCTTCCTGAGAGTGAGAAACATAAAAATTGATAAAGTTACAGGGTCCAGCAAATATATCCTAAATTTGTGGAAGGAAAAAAAAATCATTTATAGTAAATGTGCAGAAGTGGCCATAGGCACAGGGCTGGCTTTAGGCACAGGAGTTACTATAGGTGCAGGAGTGGCTGTGTGGTAAGAAGCTTGTTTCCCAACCACATGGTTCTGGGTTCAGTCTCACTGCATGACATCTTGGGTGTCTTCTACTATAGCCTCAGACCAACCAAAGTTTTGTGAATGTATTTGATGGATAGAAACTGAAAGAAGCCCATCGTACATATACAGATATGTGTATATATTTATGTGTGTGCATCTTTGTGTCTGTGTTTGTCACCCCACCATCACTTGACAGCCGATGTTGGTATGTTTACATCCCTGTAGCTAAGCAGTTTGGCAAAAGATACCAATAGAATAAGTACTAGGTTTACAAAGAATAAACCCTGGAGTGGATTTGTTCGACTAAAGGCAGTGCTCCAGCATGGCCACAGTCACATGACTGAAACAGGTAAAAGAATAAAAGAATAAATGTATCATAATTTAATTTCATTCCTCACACATTCTCTCTTGCAAAAAAATTAGACTTGTAAACTAAACCAAATGACAGTAATACTGAAATTTGAAAAAAAAAATTTTTTTAATAAAAAAAAGAAATTAAATATATTAAAAAACTAAAACAAACGACCTCATCTTTAAGATCAGCAAAAACAAAATGTCCTTTTTACTGATATCATCTGTTGAAAATTTACAACGGAAAACTATTATTCTGTTAAGATTTTTAGCATATTTTCTAGTTTCCTTCTTTTCTTATAAAATCAATCATTATTTCTTCTAACAATCAATAGTACATTCCTTCTGTCTACATGTAGACTTAGTAAATTAATCGAAATGACAGGCTGACATTCTAGATGAATTGACAAGAGGAATGATATCCATAAAGGAATCTGTTGCTGCAGCTGCTATATAGGAATTAGTCTATCATTCTGACATCTGCTGACTTGTGTAGTTTACACACACATGCACATTCACATATATGTATGTATGGAAGCCTGTATTTCAGCATGTACAGACAAAATATATTTAATTTTTGTGTTACATAGTAAGAGACCTTAGTGTAGTAAAACAAAAAATTATGCAAATATTTTGAATTAAAAAAAAACTGTTTCACCTCTCATAGGATTTTGCAACAAGATATGAATGATAATAAGAGATAGAAGACAAAATGAATCAAAATTCCAAATTTTCTGAATATGAAATAAGAATCTATTTCATAAAAAAGCATCATTTATATATATATATATATATATATATATATGCATATATATATATATATATATATATATATATATATATATATATATATATATGTATATTATATGTATATATATATGTATATATATATATATATATGTATGTATATATATGTATATATGCATATATATATATATATATGTATATATGCATATATATATATATGTATATATGCATGCATATATATATGTATATATGCATATATATATATATTAATTTCAAACAGTAAAAATGAGTGCTTAACACAGTATTGGAGGATAGATTTTTTTATTTGTGGGTTGACTAGAAAACCATAGGTTTCATGTCGAGAGAGATATTGTGTTTATTGTGTTTTCATCCAAGATGGAGATGAACACCAATGTCCCTATGTGACAGACTTGTATGATTGTTGAGAGATATCTTGCTCAACATGAAACTAACGGTAGTCTGGTGAAACAATACATAAAATGTGTGTGTGTGTGTGTGTGTGCATGCATGTAAGAGAGTAGTATATGGTATACATTCACAGAATTCTACAGCTAACACAGTAATCTCTTCTGACAAAGTCAGCTATCAGTTCAAAGATATAATCGTATGGAAATCGTATGGTTAAAGAAAATCTACAGTCATTGTTCATATCTCTTGACTTAATGCTATATATATATATATATATATATATATATATATACTTTTACATATCTATATATTAAATTATATAATATAACAAATAAAAGAGTGATAGGTAAAGAACATCATCATCATCATCGTCATTATCATCATCATTTAACATTCATTTTCTATGCTGGCTTGGGTTGCAGAGTTTGACAGGAGCTGGTAAATTAGAGAAGTGTGCACAGATCTATTTGTCTGTTTTGGCTTGGTTTCTATGGTTGGATGCCCTTCCTAATGCCAACCACTTTACAGAGTGTACTAGGTACTTTTTACATAGCAACCAGCACCTGTGCATTTTATGTGATACCATACCAATGCATTTTACACGGCACCTGTGCAAGGGCTTTTGATATGGGAAAACAAAATTGAAAGCAAAATTTTATGAATGGCTTAAGATATCTGCAATTCTGATCATTGAATAATATTATAAAATAAAATTACAAGGCAGAAACAAAATCTTAAATCCTATGAAGTTAAGTAGCTGGATTAACAACACTTGTGGGTATGAATTTAAAATTTTACTATATTTTATTATGTTGTGATTCTGAAATCTTTGAAGAGATTGGTTCTCTGAAAAGTCCTCTTCAAATTCACAATTCAGTGAGAGCATTCACCAGGAAATAAATAAATACCATCCTTCATACATGAAAGTTGCAAATTATAAAAGTTAGCCAAACAATATTGTTATGGAAAAATTGATTATTATAAAACACTGATAAAAAATTATATTTCATCTCTTAAGCAGTAACCCATCCCCATTACCATTATCAATTTCTCTACATGCATGTGTGTGTGTATAAATATAGCCATCCTTCCTGCCACATATGTGTATGTACTTGTTTCAAATACTAGTTTATCTTAAGTATTTTCCAATAAGTGATATTTTCACAACAAAGAATATCAATAATCATATTCAATGTTAAAATTATGTATCTAATGCATATTTGATTTTAAACATTTGTTATTAAAAATTTCTAATATATGTTAATAACTGAAAATACAAAATCTCTTCAGAAAATATTGAAACAGATTTAGCCCATACTTTTCCAAAGGAAAATATTCAAATACATTTAACTTTATATTTTAAAATTTGTACATCTGTTATTTAAACAAACAAGGGTATACATTAATTATTTTTTTTTTTAAAAAGACAGGATTTAATTTCTACTTTGAAAAATTCCTTAGTTGAAATGAAATTTAAATGTTTTCGTTATATGTATATATATGTATATATATATATATATATATATATATATATATACACACACACACATTTTTTTTAAAGTTCTAGACATTAACTATGAATATTTTTTTGTATATTCTTTTCATTGACCTTGACAAATATTTCTCGACCCTATCCCTAATTTCATTTCATATTGTTGTATTTTCTTCAGAAGGACCTAAACTGCGTGATTCTATAAATACCAGTTTCATTGTTTAGTAACACTCATGAATAAAATATTTCATTCTAAACATAAATTTACATTGCTTTGTTGGTTCCAGTTTATGAATAATTCTGTTTGTCAAAAATATGGTGGAAAAAAAATTGTACTTTTCAAATTGAAAATCTCTGGAACAGTGAAGATCTACCGTTTTTTTTTTGTTTTTGTTTTTTTTTTCACTTTTGTTTTGTTCTGTGGTTCTACTAAAGGAAATACTGAATTTTAGTTAGCATTTAGAACTGAAAGTAAATAGAAATAAGAGAGAATTTTAAACATCGTTACAAATTTCAATATCAAGGGTGAATACATAATACTATTGCTTCCAGCCTCAATACTTATTGCACGTATCTATTCATTTGACTCCATATTTCCCTGAGATTATCAGTCATTACATTTACATATATGCCTATAGACGCATACAAATATATATTAGCATAAGCTGAAAAAAAACTTATCGAGGAAGTATTCTATGGTTGGATATGTTTTGTCAAACTTCACCTGTATTTCATGTGAGGTATGTGCTGCAAAACATATTGCTTATTGAAACATAAACATAGCACCATCATTATCCAAGCAATGTCAATGTGAAAGCACACAAATATAGTAAACACACAAAGATGTGAACATATAAACGCAAGTACATCATCATCATCATCATCGTTTAACGTCCATTTTCCATGCTAGCATGAGTTGGACGGTTCAACTGGGGTCAGGGAAGCCAGGGGGCTGCACGGGCTCCAGTCTTATCTGGCAGTGTTTCTACAGCTGGATGCCCTTCATAACGCCAACCACTCTGTGAGTGTAGTGGGTGCTTTTTACGTGCCACCGGCACAGGTGCCAGGGGTGTCTGGCAATGGCCACGATCGGTTGGTGCTTTTTACATCCCATGCATGCATATAAATGAACACACACAAATACATGCACACCTGTGTATATATTATAGGCACAAGCATGGTTGCATGGATAAGAAATTCCCTTTGTTACCACATGGTCTTGAGCTCTGTCTCATTGCATAAAAATTTTGGCATAGGTCTTATACTGTAGTTTCAAGCTATTCAATAATAACTCTCAAGGTATTGGTTAGCTAGAAGTTTCAGCAGTGGACACTTCCCTAAGGTATTAAGATGTGGAATGGAATCAGAAACCATGGCATTACAAAGCAAACTTTCCAAGCATACAGTCACACCTTCACCTTAGCACATATAGGAAAATTAATCTTTTCATATATACATATATACATAAATAAATAAATATATCATTGATTGAATTGAAGTGATACTTGCAGATGCAAATACGTGTCTGGAAAAAAAAAACATTTAATGTTTAGAATGCAGTGAAGGCATTTTTGGTGGAACTGCTCTAACAATTTGAAATGTCTTTCATGACACGTCCATGTTTCAGAAGAATGCAGCAAGAATGGTAAGACAAAGGATTTGTAAAGAGCCACACACATACACACATTCAGGTGAGCACACAAGTGCAAATCAAGGTGGGGAAAATAGTACTCAAATACCAAAGGTAGAGTAATATACTTTATATATATATATATATATATATATATATATACGACAGGCTTCTTCCAGTTTCTATTTACCAAATCCACTCACAAGGCTTTGGTCGCCCTGAGTCTATAGTAGAAGACACTTACCCACGGTGCCACACAGTGGGACTGAACCCAGAACCATGTGATTGGGAAGCATGCTTCTTACCACACAGCCACGCCTGTGCCTGTATTAATTTTTAAATATCAGACTTGAAGTAGATAAAGCTACAAAATAATAGCATGTAAATTTTTGGTTTGAAATCCCTTTGGATATAAAAAAATCAAAGGATTAATTTTTAGCTTTTCTAAGGAGTAAAAGAGGCCTCAATATATGTAGCATATATATTTATAAATTTGATTACTCAGTCCCTGGCTACTCAGAGTTTCATATCATAGCCTTGTTCAGATTTTATCAGAATGATTCAAGCATTCAAAGAAAGCCTAAACAAGAATATTATATGCACCGGGAGTAAGATATAAACTAAGAGAAAAGAGAGAGAGGGAGTGGGCAAGACAAAGCTAATAACTGCAAATATTATACCTTATCATTTCTGACACACTCAAACCCATGTCAAGCATGACAAAAATATTTATAATATTGTGTTCTACACTTTATTGCTTTGAATTATGTCTAACTTGATAGCAATTTGCAACTAAACGATTGAGTCAGCTGCAATTAACTGACTCAACTATGGAAACAAAACCATATTAATAATGAGATTACAAGCCAACTGACCCAGTAGGAGTTCAACAATCTATCGATCCAGTTTAAGAGTGTTACAATAACTATCTGCTAGATCCTATTGAGTAGTATTGACAAAAACGATAAAGCTAATACTAGGTTAATTTATGTTAATTTATGTTTATGATATGCAAGTGTCAATAGGTGTGATAATCATTGTAGCAATGTGCATTTTATTAAATTATAACAGAAAGAGAGAATTATGTTTTTGCTGCTGTTGAGAGATATAAGGATTAGATACTACATTAATTATTGAAATAATTAGTTCATTTCAAGAACATAGAAATTAAAATTATTTATTTTCTTTAATTAATTCATATTTTTACAAGTTTTACTAATTTGCTTCTGCCCATGTTGGGGCATCATCTTTAAAGGTTTTAGACGTTCATATCAACTCCCTAACTTATTTCAAATCGTTAAGTTAGCTTTTGGACACCACTTTGGTTTTACACAAATAACAATGCAAATATATATGCACATACATGTGGCATGTAACATGCACCATTCGAGTGTGGTTGATGCCAGTACCACCTGACTGGTCCCTTGTCTGTGGCACATAAAAAAAGCACCCACTATACTCTCACAGTGGTTGGTGTTAAGAAGAGCATCCAGCTGTAGAAACCTTGCCAGATCAGATTGGAGCCTGGTGTAGCCTGCTGGCTTGGCAGTCCTCTGTGAAACCGTCCAACCCATGCCAGTATGGAAATTGGACATTAAACGATTATGATGATACATACATACATACATACATACACACATTATGCATATATTTATGCAATGAATTCTAATGTCTATTTCTTGAAACTCACATGGGTCAGACAGAATTTAATGAGGCAGGTTTTCTGTCTTGATTCCCTGCTTGTCATCTGCCCTCATCAGTTTCCAAGCAAGGTAATGTTTCCTTTGGCTGAGACATGTTTCATGGAAATAAATGACACGGCTGTTAAGACAGTGATACTTACTTGCAACTATCAGATGATGTCAAGACATGAATCACAAACACACATGCATGCACATACACACACATACTATATTTCTGCTTAGCCATAGCAATACCAATAACCTGTTAATAGAATTCAATATACTTCTCAGTTTTGGTAAGGTCCAAATGCACGATATCAATTATCTGTTGTACACTACTCCAGTATTTTATATGAACCAGAAGGTCATTACAGAGCATAATATTAATGAATGAATAACAAAAGTGTAGGAGTTACATAATCACTTTCATTAGCTTGCAGTTGTTTTGTCTCTCAGGAGCCATGCACCTCGAAGTGAGTATCAGTGTCATATTTTATAGCTTATTCAGAGCCACTTTATTCAAAGTAGTTCCTTATAGCAGAAGCAGCTGTAATCTAATGAAGATGATAACATAATCCTTCTTTTGTCTAATTTTTTTTTATTGATATATATACTATAGCCTTATACAAACTAAAAGCTGGAGGATTTAGAAGAGAGAAACTGAAAGAAGCCTACAATATGATTTTTTTTTTACCACAGTGGGATTGAACTCCAAATCTTATGATTGAGAGAAGCTTAACTCTTTAGTATTCAGATTTTTCAGTCAAATGTAATGCTTATTTATTCACATTTATAAAGTTTTGTCAAGCATTACCTCGTAGCTTTGATATTTCAATGATGTAATTGTTTACTTTTTATTATAACATTTTAGGCTAACCACGAGAAACCAGATCTGGCTAGTTTGAAAATAAAACAGGATGATTATCTTAGTCAGATATGGCTGGTTTAATTGCTTAAAGGTTAAGATGTTTATAGTAGTATATTGTTATTATGATGCTAATGAGTTTTCCTAAATGGACATTGGTTTTACATGCTAAGTTAAATGACTTCACCTAATAAATCAAAATCTTAGCGTAGGGGACATATTTTTCTGCCTAACAAACATTAGCACATACTCAGCTTATTTTTATTACCGATAATTTGCCTGTCACTTTAACCTTGTTATAGATAGAGTGTTATAAGTTTTGCCTGTGGTTTCTCCAGAAAGATTTACTCTGATTGCATACCAGTGATATTAATAATGATAGCATTGTTAAAGATTACAGCTCCCAAGTGTGAGAAGATATTTCCATTGATAAATGTATGCAATGTATAATCAGTAGAATAATATGTAAACCTTACAGTGTTGCCTTTGGAAGAAAAACAAATTTATCAGACCAAATATCTGAAACACTAAAATCTGATAAAATCACAATGTTAAAGAAAATATGTATATAAATAAACAAAATCATATAAAATAAAATTAAAAGAGAAATAATGAAATGATGAAGAAAAGCTGCTGCTGTGATGCAGTTATCAAGTGGAAAATAAAGTTCTACTAAAAAAGAAAGCAAAACTTAAATAAATATATGGTAGAAAAATGAATAAAACTGTTTTCATTCAAATTATATAAATTTAGAAATAAAATGTTAAATTCTAGTGGAATTGAAAGAGTAAAAAGTGTAAAAAAAAGTGAAAGTACAGAAATATTACGTAAAATTTTCATAGAAGTAAATAGAAAAAAAGAAATAATCGCATACAGAGTATTCAACTGTGATACAATTAAAAAGAAGACAAGTTTGATGTTTTGTATTTTTTTAAACTTTTTTATTCATTTATTAATTTATTTATTGAGAGAGAGAATTTGTAAAATAGCTTCTATACAAATAGCATGACCAATCTCATTTCATGGAATTTAATATTTAATTTGCGAAAGAAACACAGAATTTCATTTAAGAAGGCTACATTAGGAATACATTTCCATTTTTAACTTTGCAAATAATTTTAAGTTTCCCAAAATATGTTTATGTATTTAACTATATTTATCCTCAATATTTTGAAATACATCAAATAAAGTTAGAGAAATATTTTAATATTCAACCAGTGTGCGTGTGTATATATATATATTTGATTGCATGCATACACACTTGTATAAGTACCCTATCTTACACGCAAACACACACACTCATGCACACACACACATATATACATACATGTGTATTCAGGTGTCCCCCATGTTAAGGAAATTTTACATGCCAGAAACTCTCACCATGATATGTTATATAACATGAAAGTCAATGGAAAAATAAGTTTCACATTATGGATTTCCATGTTACAGCAATTCAGAAAACCATTACTTTTGAAACACGAGTGATATGAAAAAAAAAAGAAAGAGAGAAAGAAAGAGTGAGAAGTGCAATGTGTGTAATTTTATCTAATATATGATGATGATGACAATGGCAATGACAGTTATGATGACAAAATCAGTGGTGGTAATAATAATGAAGAAGAGGAGGAGTTATACACCTGTGGCTATAAAGTCAATATTCTATACTACTGACCTGTGTGGCCATAAAATCAAATCTTTCGCTAGATATTCAGTTGTTTGAGATGGATATATAACACTACATATTCTAGATTAAGTCAATTATACTCCCCGGATAGAAAAGTAGCAACTGTATTTAGGTACTCTTCTTTACATTCTGAGCTGAAACACTGATAAGATCAACCTTGTCTTCTCTCCTCCTGCAGTTAATAAAATAAAAGTACCAAGGACATAATGGAATCAATTTTATCATCTATATTAGAGGTGGAAAAACTGCAGTTTTCTGAAAGTTTGAGTATGACCTTCGGAAAGAAGTAAATGTTTGAAGGGAAACCATTATACTGGAATATATTTTTGTTGGTTTGATTGTATTCAAAGCTTACCTTTTCAACTAACTACAAATTTTAGAAGCATCTATTTATATTACTTTACCGACACTTACTTCATGAAAATAATTATAATTATAACATAGAAATCTAAAGAAATATTTTGAAAACAGGAAAATAGAATAAAAGAAAGATTGTTTATTGTAAAACTTCTTTATCTTTAGAAAAATCATGTTTTATAAAATAATAGGTATATTCTTTTACTCGTTTCAGTCATTTGACTGTGGCCATGCTGGAGCACTGCCTTTAGTCAAGCAAATCGTCCCCAGGACTTATTCTTTGTAAGCCTATCGGTCTCCTTTGCCGCTAAGTTACGGGGACATAACACACCAGCATCGGTTGTCAAGCGATGTTGGGTGGGACAAATGCAGACGCGCAAAAACACGCACATATATATACATATATAGTGGGACTGAACCTGGAACCATGTGGTTGGTAAGCAAGCTACTTACCACACAGCCACTCCTAGCAACATTTAAAATTTTTATTTCGTCTGTCTTATGATTGAGAGAAGCTTAACCTTGTTCTGAGTTCAAATTCTGCCAAAAATCAACTTTGCCTTTCATCTTTTCAGGGTCGATAAATTAAGTACTAGTTGTGTACTGGGGTCAATGTAATCGACTGGCCCCCTCCCCAAACATTTCAGGCCTAGTACCTAGTGTAGAAAAGAATATTTAAAATTTTGAGGGAAATGCTGTCTTGTCAAATGGCTGCTAATAATAACACAGCCTTCTAACAAAAAGTTTTCCTTACCTCAAAATTTGGGATCTTACGCATCAAATTTAGTATTTAGCTTCAAGGTTTGCCCTGATCAAGCTGAGAAGTCTATGAGCAAATAAAATCCCAGTCATAAGCCTAGTTATGACCATCTCCTCCTTTGAATTTTTTTTTTTTTTGGCTTAGAATATCTATGAATCCATTATGCAGTGTGTTACTCCTTCATTTTTTTTAAGACATTGAATGTGGTACAAGAAAGATTTATCAGCTATTTTTCACATAGTCAGGTATGTATATATATAGATGCTTTTGTTTTTCTTTTTGCTGGTGGTAGTGTCAACTGAACTTAGTTATTTGGGAGGCAGGAGAAACAGAATAAAAGCAAAAAGCAAAAAAAAAAAATAATAAATAAATAAATAGAAGGACAAGGAAATCAAAGACTTGGGACAAACCAACATGAGGTTTAGACAAGATGATGGTTGATGAAACCATATGATCACACTGCAATTGAGAGATACTGTGTTGCTAATACTGAAAGATAGAAGTAAAAGTAATCAATACAAGAATAATGACGAGTATGCTGCTGCTGTTGTTGATGATGATGATGATGATGTTGATAACAATGACGATGAGGAGGAAGGGGGGATGGTTTTCAATTAGTTTTAATGAAAATTTATTGCATTAAAATAAAAATCTGCTAATTATTTTACTGTTCCTATTTTTCTTAATTTCTAGAATTTTTGTATATTGTTATAGCAGAAACTCACTCTCTTTCTGTGTGAATGTGTGATATATATATATATATATATATATATATATATATATATATTATATATATATATATTTATATATATATATATATGTATGTATATGTATGTATGTATATGTATGTATATGTCTGTGTATGTATGTAAACACATACGGTATACAACACACACACACACACACACACACATATATATGCATCTATGTATGTGTGTGTGTGTGTATGAGTGTATGTGCACATAGTCTTGTCTAAAAATAAGAACCAGAACAGATAAGGACAGAACTTTAAACAATTATCCTCTCCACATGTTGATTAGAAGACAATTAAAACAAAACAAAACAAAGACCAATATTTAATTAAAAATAGTTGTCTGATAACATTTCTTTCTGTGGTGTTGATGTTCATTAGTTTTCAGCTGTAATCCTCAAAATTATTAACACAATATTAATGCCTAATATTGTTGTTCGATGCTTCCATATTTTAAAAAATGTGATCATGAGGAATAGCTCGTGCTGCCTATTATTGTTTTATTTATGTGGTAATTTGTTAAGTTTATTGTTTTGGTTTGTTTTTTTTATAGTTATTTTCATTATTATTGTTTTACTGGAAAGTAAAATAAATAAATAAATAAATAATACTTTTTGCTTAGGTTTCACATGTTGTTCTGGGAAAAGTTTCAATAAATTACCTACCAAAGTAATGCAACCTTAGAAAGATGTTGAAATACAGAAAAGAATTTAATCAGTATAATGGCATTAATGCAGTTTTAGTAATATGATAAGATGAGAGGAAATTCATATTTGCAGCTGGCTGGTGAGTGCGTAGACTGGAAAATCTATAGAACAAACAGCTGGATTACTTCAACAAGGAAAAATATTCCTATTCTAAATCAACCTTCAGGAACCTTCTTGATGGTACCTTTCTTAAAGAGCTTCTATATTAATAACTGTATCTTCTTTAAAAGTAAGCTTGCATGACTGTGTATGGTATTGACATTTTTAATTAGTTACATCATCATCATCATCTTTTTCTTCTTCTTCTTCTTCTTCTTCTTCTTCTTCTTCTTCTTCTTCGTCTTCTTCTTCTTCTTCTTCTTCTTATTATTATTATTATTATTATTATTGAGTGAGAGAGCAGTGCATGCCATCCAAGTGACACTGGGGTAAAATATACGAACCCCAATATACCCATCATGACTATACCCGTCTGATAAGGGCACACCAGGCACATGCATCATAACGATACGTGCGTGACATGGTGATCTCATATCAAGATTAACAGCGCATGACCTTGCAGGTGGGGCCCAGTTAGAATTTTCTTCTGCTCGAGTAACCCATCCCGCTCAAAAGGTCCCTGAATAAGGGTTGTTTAAGGATGTTGAACGAAACACCAATGTTTCCAGAAGTGAATCATTCAAACCGCAAAGAAACCCTCTCAACACATGGCCATGATGCTCCCCCACATGGCTATGATGCTCCCATTATTATTATTATTATTATTATTATTATTATACAATTGTTCAACATTTGGTAGATTGAGGCAAATTTCTACTGCATCACCGGCTACATCTCCATGTTGCTGGGGTGTGAGCAGCAGTGTGTGTTTTTTTCTGTTGTTGGAAGTGTGCAAACTCTTCCTGGCATTGAACAATTGTTTGTTTTACTTTTTTCTCTTGAGGTGCGGTGCAATCTTTTGTTGTATTACAGCTTGTATTGTGTATTGGGTGTGGAATGCATCTGTTTATTGGTTTGCTGGTAGAAGTTTATTTCATTGGATTACTGCTGTATAGAGTATGTCTTGTGTTCGTGGTTTGTTTTGTTTAGGTTGTATTATTGAATCGATAGCGTCTCCTGTAGGATTTGGGCTGTTCCTATCAGGGCTATTTTATGGATAGTTTATAGTGTTGAGGATCCAGGTATAGCTTCTATTTTTTTGTTCATACAATATTTTATCATGCACAATACTCCAATTGTTACTAGTATTGTTTTTACCTTCATGCCCCACATGAATGTTTCAATTTTGAGGTCTTTGTAGTCTGACAATTTCTCCTCTTCTTCTTGGACAGTATTTTGACCAGAATGGACTGTAATGTCTATCAGTAAGCAGGTGTTTTTTTTTTTCACCAAGTCTTTATTATGTCTGGGTGATTAGCTTTTAATTCTTTGTTATTTTGAACCAGCATATCTCAGATGATTGTGGCCTGGTCGTTGTCTTGTATCGTTATCATCACTGTTTAAGTCAGTTTCTTCTTTGGAATTACTGCATTTCTAGCCTGGTCAGTCTTGTAAGTACATTCCACTTTTGGCATAAAACAGAATGTTTTAGGTGTATTTTATCATAGCTCAAATGCTATGGAGATCATCATGTCCTTGACCAGGTTTCTGGACTTTCACAAGTTTTCATTGCCTTCATGGGTTTAGTCACACAAACCAATCCTAGTACTTATATTTAACTCCCATACTTATTCATCTAGTCTGTTTTACTGAAAAAATAAGTTATGAGGACATAAATAAACCAATACCATTTGTCAAGTTGTGGTGGAACAAAGATAAAACTATACACATAGCAGACTTCTGTATAGTTTCCACAGTTTCTTATTTTTTTATTGCTCACAAGGGGCTAAACATAGAGGGGACAAACAAAGACAGACAAAGGGATTAAGTCAATTACATCGACCCCAGTGCATAACTGGTAGTTAAGTTATCGACCCCAGTGCATAACTGGTAGTTAAGTTATCGACCCCGAAAGGATGAAGAGCAAAGTCAACCTCGGCGGAATTTGAACTCAGAACATAATGGCAGACGAAATACCGCTAAGCATTTCATCCAGCGGGCTAACGTTTCTGCCAGTTTCCACAGTTTCTATCAACCAACTTCATTCACAAAGCATTTTAAACCAAGGACTGTAGACGAAGACACTCAAGATGCTGCGCAGTTGGACTGAACCTGAAACCATGTGGTTGCAGGGCAAGCCTCTTAATCACACAGCCATGCCTGCACCTATATGATTATAACATTTTTTTACTTTGATCAGTTTTTATAATTTACCTCTAAATAAAAGCCTTTGCTCACTTCGTATCATAAAGCTTATTCTTTGCCCTAATTCAACCTTAGGCTTCCAAAATTTATTTTTGCACTCACACTGTATTTTCTGACGTAAAAGTCAGCATTGTATAATGAGTAAACTTCAAACTTCAGTATTATCTTTACAAATTCTTCTGCATTTCGCATGGAATTTTTGATCCTCCAGAGTCATTTTTGCATGTAAGTCAAACCCTCTTTTTTGGCTGTAAATTTTGGTCTGAAAAATTTGACTTGAGTGCCAGAAAATCTAGTACCTTTGCAAGTTTCAGAGAGCATTTCTCCTGTAGCACAAATCAAATTAACTTCCTTAACTGTGAAATTAATCTGATTATGTTTCCATCAAATTTGAATAATTACTCACTTTATGCTAATGTAGAATTTAAGGCTTATTCACACACTCAATATCCCCATCTTTTACTATCTCTCTCTTTTACTTCTTAGTTTTCTGGGGTTTTTTTTTTTTGTTTTTGTTGTTTTCCTTTAAAGTTGGCTGTGATATACACATAAGAACCTCACCAGTCTAGTTACCAATGCTCTGAAGAATTAAAACGATCAACAAAACAGATTTGTATGTATTCTCCTAAATGAAAATCAGATACTCTGATTCCAATGTGTAGGGTTCTTTATTCGATTAAGGCTTCCTTTGCTTTTACAAACAACATATCTCTCTCACTTTCTCCTTCTCTCTCTCTTTTCCTCCCCACTTTCTCTCATTCAATTCACACACATGTATATATATATATATATGAGTGAATATTTATACTGTCATGGTGTTCCACTTTGAAGTGTTACTATGTTTCTTTTTGCAATTATTAAGAACAGTAAGGAAGTTTAAAAATTTGTCAGCAAACTTGTCTTTCATTTCTATTAATCTATTTTCTTCGGTAATGCAAAAGGAAAGAAAATACAAACAATTACATTCTTTTCATAGATTTTCTGAAGTCCATTTGATTTCACTAAGTAGTATCTCTATTTGAATCAGTAATGCCTTCATCTCTTCAAATGTCAACACTCTATATTGTCACATTTTATCAATTACACTGAAAGCTGAAGCAGAGAGAAATTAGATTTCAGCTTTCTAACATTGTCAGAATGCTCCAGTTTTACCGAATGACTATTCTTACCTTTCCTGTTCAGAATGAAAACAAAATTGATGCTGAAATTTTACACAGCATTTATTAACTCACCCTTTTATTTACTTCCATAATTTTTTTACTTATTATTTTAGACAGTTTGTAAAGGCTTTCTAATAAAATCCCATCAAATGGGGATACATTAGTTTTTATTTTTTTCTTAGTTGCTAACTTGGTGAAGACAGTGAAATCATTTTAAAGATTTTCATACTCAACTCTAAACTGTGGTAAGAAAGGAATTCAGTTAAATCAATAACATAATTTGTTCTCAATGAAATAAGTACCTTTGAAGTACTGAGATAAATTTGAGTTAATCACCACCATGCCTTGCAAAGTACATCAGGACTTGAAATGATGGAGAGAAAGAAAATAAAACATAAATAATAAATGAAGTAACACAAGTAGGAATATGATCGATAGTTTTTATGTGGTTTGCAGACTAAAAAATATGTCCAAAAAGCCTCACTTATCAATTGCAAAAACAGAGTAGAAAAACTGACATTTCAGGCATTTCTTTTTAATTGATTAAAGGATATAAAGTATCTCTGACTTTGGTTGGTGAAACAGGAGGTAGATAGCAACTTAGGTTATCATATTTTGGACATAGGCTCCAGGTGGTGTTAGCACATTAGACTATATGCTCAATGACATTTATTTCAACTCTTTTTACGCTCTGAGTCCAAATACTACTGAGGTCAACTTTGCCTTTTATCTGTTCAGGTTCAATAAAATACCAGTCAAGTACTGGGGCCAAAGTAATTGATTTAATCCACTTTCCTCTAAAAAGAAAAAGCTGACTAAGTGACAGAATTTGAGAGAATTATCAAATATAGTTTTTGTCAAGAATTTCAGATTATTATGTAGATATTAGTGGCCAAAGATTGGTTATACTATTATCAGACATATTTCAAAATGTTTAGGTTTTTTAAATAAAAATTTGGGTTTAGTTATATAATTTCTCTCTATTATGGATTTTTAAAAAAACTGACCCTGTCGACTCTCAATCTATCAAATTATACCCCCTTAGTTGTGAAAAATAATATTTGTTAGTAAAATTCTATTACTGTCTCATGGTGCAGGGAAGTGGCAGATACATTTGAGAGTTGCACCAAATATCTTGCAAATTTTTAGTTTAATTTTTTTATGAGTTGAAATATCCATCAGAACTACTGATTTTGTCTTCCATCATTCCAGTGTAAATGAAATAAATAATAACAGTCGTCCATTGTGGATGATGCAACTGATCATGATTCATCTTTATAACTATATATTCAGTAGAACTATTAGGGCAACAGGTATAGTGCTTGTAGTATTTGTTTTGCCTTTTTTTATATTCTGGTGTCAATAATATAAATCACTAGTCAAATACTGGAATCAAGATAACTGGCTACATTTGTCAATCAAATATTGTAGTCTTTTGTCTATTGTATTTGTGGGTGTATAAGATGCACTCTTGCATAAAATGTACCCCTATTTTAGAGTATATTTTGTGAAAAACAAATTTAATATTTCATACAGTTATACATTCAGTGTACCATTTGTAATACCGCTACCTTAAACACATGGTAATTTTATTGATATATCTAGAAAATAAGAAAAGTGCATCTTATATGTTGGGATATGCAGCATGTTAGAAAATATTATTATTATTATTATTATTATATTATTATTATTATTATTATATTTAGCACAGATTTAATTTCAATCTCTTAGCGAGTGGCAGGAGAGACAGCACCTGTGACCCTTTCCAGGGCTTCTGAGATTGATGGGAAAAAGTTATCTGCAAACTAGAGACTTAACCTGAATGCTTGCAGTAGGGTGAACACTAATAAAAAGCATCCAAGGCCCAGATGAAAGCTTTAAACCAGATGATAGCTTAGGCCTACCAGTTAATTTGAAAAAGCCTAGGTTTTAAGATTCACATCTACTGTATTCTCGATATTGTTGTTGCTTGTTCCTTCTCAAGCCACGCCTGGTTCATAACGGCTGGTTTCCCAGTTTCATTGGCATGTAGGTTCCTCGTCTGGACAGGATGCCAGTCCATCGCAGGTGAGCTACTAGATGCAGGAGGAAAGAGTGAGAGAAAGTTGCGGTGAAAGTTTGCCATTACCTTCTGCTGAAGCCGCAAGGAGCTGAGATTCGAACCCATGACCCCTCGACTGTGAGTTCCCTACTTTAACCACTAGACCATGTGCCTCCACATTCTTGATATTAACATCTTTTAATTTACTCCTGACAAGCTTTCAAATGCAATTAGGCCACAAAGGATTAAAAAAAATTTGATTTTTTTTTATTCATTGCTAGGATATGAAGAATGTGTTGCAAATATAAGTTGTCAATTGTCTGAACAATTGTCTGTAGACATGACAATATGCAATTTCTAAGATCAATACTGGTGTATGTGGAAATTATCTTCATATTTCAATGTATTCCTGCTACAAAAGAATGTTGATTTTTTTAATTCTTTTATAGTAATGCATTATCAGTTAAATAAATGTAAGTCTAGAAAAATGTTTTTGATATGTATTTCTAAAAGTCTTGGCTTAAAATGTCATTCTCTAATTTTCAGCATATTATGATATCTAAAACATATGCAAAAAAGCTGTTCGTATTCATATTCACATTCTCAGAGAGACAGACAGACAAATAGAGTAAAAGATAAATAGATAGGTAGATTGAAAGATAGACAGAGAGATAGATAGATAGATAGATACATATATACATACATACATACATACATACATAGATTGAAAAATAGATAGACAGACAGACAGACAGACAGATAGATAGATAAATAATAGATAGCCAGATAGATAGATAGAAAGATACATAATAGAGAGCCAGATAGATAATAGATAGCCAGATAGATAGATAGACAGACAGATTGATAATAGATAGCCAGATAGATAGATAGACAGACAGATAGATAAAGAGATAGCCAGATAGATAGATAGACAGACAGATAGATAGATAGACTGATGGATAAACAGATAAAGAGAGAAAGAGAGAAAGAGAGAGAGACAGAACTTGCTGAAAATGTCGTGGAGATGAAATAAAGAACTATATAAAAACATATAAGAAAACAAAAGAGAAAAATAAATAACTAAATAATAAATGATAACTAAAAATGAAAAAAAAATACAGGAATCAAACATAATCTAAACTACAGAAACTTGAGATTCCTGAAAAACACCCAAAGCCATGTAGAGTACCACTTAACCAAGGCATGCACTTTTCATTTCTTTATACATTTTCTTCCTGCCTCTTCATTCCTTTATAATATTGATTTTTGTTTTCTTCTCAGAGATTTACCTTGAAATCTTTCTTGTTTGTTGTTATTTTAAAAACATTTCCAATTTCCAGCAGTAATCATCACGAAGGAAATACTTTCATTGGATTTTCCCCTTTACTTTTAGTGAAGCCACTTTCGTGGAACCTTTTGAATTATGTTACATACTTACAATGCAAAGAAGTCTAATGTCAGTTGGTTTCGTTTTCCACCAGATAAATTATTTTCTAGATTATTTTCACCATGTCTATGCATAAATGCATAATTTTTTCCTTCATCTTTTAACACTTTATATTTTAAATAAAACCTCACAGATTCTCACTCATAAGGTTTTATTTAAAAATAAAAGAGATAAATTAGAGTAAGGATTAATTTTGACAGGCAACCAGCCAATGTTCTTTGTTCCTTATATTTGTTTCTGGAGAGATAATATTACTCACTTGTATTGATAGCAGCGTACTCCTGCTACCTTAGGTTTATCGACCTGTAAGTTTTATTGTGGCTCTGTGGTAAGAAGCTTCCTTCCAAACCACACTGTTCTGGGTTCAGTCCCACGGCATGGCACCTTGGGCAAGTGTCTTCTACTATAGCCTCAGACTGACCAAAGCCTTGTGAGTGGATTTGGTAGGCAGAAACTGAAAGAAACCCATATATTTGTGTGTGTGTTTGTGTGTGTGTGTGTTTGCGTGTGTGTGTGTGTCTTTGTTTATCTCCCACCACTGCTTCTCAAGCAGTGCTGATGTGTTTATGTCCCCATAACATAGTGGTTTGGCAAAAGAGACTGATAGAGCAAGTACCAGGCTTAGCAAAAAAATCAAGTACTGCGGTCAACTTGTTCGACTAAAAATTCTTCAAAGCAGTGCCCCAACATGGCCACAGTCTATTGACTGAAACATGTAAAAGATAAAAAGATATTACAAGTATTTGTTTCGTTAATCTTAGCATTGCAAAGCATAAAGTCAATACTGATTAGATTTGAACTCAAACTTATGGGATTACAAACTGGTACTCAAAAACTCTTCCTAGTTTCTTACTAAAATTAAGATACTGAAAGTGTGTTGCTTTATTCCCTTTTCCTTTTTTTTCTTTCTCACTTTAGCAAGGCTATGTAGTAAGAAGTTTGCTTCCCAATCACATAGTCCTGAGTTCTGTCACACTGCTTGGCATCTCGGGCAAGTGCCTTCCACTCTAGCTTCAGGCTATACTGGAAGGCTGACCAAAACTTTGTGAGTAGATTTGGTAGGTGGAAACTGAAAGATCCTGTTATATAAAAGTGCATGTGTGTGTATATATATATATATATATATATATATATTTATTTATTTATATACGTACACACAGACATATAGTGTGGGCTTAAAATATAAGAGACTTTTAAATTTTTCCAAAACTAAGACACTTGCTTGTTGTTCTTACACTTGTCTTCATCTTTGTTTTTCTATAAATTTGAACTATATACATATATATATATATATATATATATATATCAATGTATGTGTTTCTTCATGTCAGTGTTTGTCTTCTGCCACAGCTTGACAACCGGTGTTGGTTTATTTATATCCCTATAACTTAGCAGTTCAGCAAAAGACTCCAATACAGTAAGAATCAGGCTTAAAAACAAGCAAAACAAAATTCTGGAGTTGATTCATTCAGCTAAAGGAAATTCTTGAAGGCGATACCCCAATATGGCCACGGCTTAATCAACGTGTGTGTCTCTTTGTATCAGTGTTTGTCTCCTAACACTGCTTGACAACTGCTGTTGGTTTGTTTACATCTCCGTGACTTAGCAGTTTGGCAAAAGACATCAATAGAATTAGTACCAGGCTTCAAAAAAGAAATACATATTGGGGATGAATCATTCAACTAAAAACTAAATTCTTGACGCCGGTGCCCCAGTATGGCTGCAGTCTAATGAATAAAAGATAGAAGACGGCAATAAAATTGTTTATTCACAATAATAATATCAGTTACAATAATGAAATTACCCTATTTTCTGGCATTAAAAATGCTATTTTTGTGAAAAGTAAGTGTCAAAAATATACTTTGTGCATTATAGGCAAATGATATATTTTCTATAAGCCAATTTTATCCCCAGAAAAGAGTTATTTATGCTAAATTTGCTGAGTCTCTATAATGTAAAAGCAAATAAATATATAAATTAGTAAATACAGATTATAAGTAATCAACAGTATGTATGTATCTATATTTGAATATATATATATATATATATTATATATATATATATATATATATATATATATATATATATATATATATAATATATATATATATATATTTTATTTGTGTGTGAGAGTGTCACTGAATCATAAATAAAATATCCTCGTAATATATTTACCTCCTCTGTCTCTCAATAATAATAATGAAAATTATTATGATGATGATGATCATCATTCTGTCTTAGTTTGGTACAAGGCCAGTAATTTTGATGGGAGGGAACAAATCCATTGTATCTGCTCCACCACCTTCCTTAGTACTTGACAGGTACTTTATTTTATTGACCCTGCAAAAAAAGGAAAGATAAAGTTGACCTTACACACCCTGCATGCTGATAAATTTTTTCACAAATTATAGAGTGGCTTGCAATTTGTTGCTTACCCATGCATTTTAATGAACTAAATTATTATTATTATATTATTATTATTATTATTTTTCAAGTATTACCATTACAGGTATTTATACTCTGGTGAAATTAAAAAATTAGCTTGTAAATAACTGTAATCCTCAAATCTATCACTGTATATATATGCACACACACACACACACACAGTTGCATATCTATATATACATTTATGTATGTATGTATGTACCCACACATGGCTATGCACATAGGTACATCATGATATATACACACACAGATAAGGGTGAATTCATATGAAAAAGAAAGTGAACAAAATGAAATATTTATATAAAATATTGCATAGAATTTGAGAGGTGTTTCACCATTATAGGTATTTATACTCCTGAGAATTTAAGAAATCATGAATAATGAAACCCTTCAATCCAGCACAGTACACACACACACAAACACACACAGAGTCGCATTTCTATGTGTGTGTTTATGTATGTTTGAAGATAATCAAACCAAATTTTCACCATTTTGAGCCACTCACTCAACATGTATTTCTGCCAAATTTGGTAAAGATTTCTTCAACTGTTTTCCAATAATTTTGCAAACAGACAAACAGATGAAAATGAGTGATTACGATAGCCTGCTTTCGCTTATGTTCACAGGGTAATAATAATTCTTTCTACAATAGGCACAAGGCCTGATTTTAGTGGGTTAGAGTGACTTTCAATCCCAATACTTGACTAGTACTTATTTCATCAACCCCCAAATAGATGAAAATCTATGCCTATCACTTTGGATTACTTTGCATTTGTCTGAGAAATTCTTCACAATTAGATTTGTGAAGGATGGAGTCAAATTTTCAAACCATTTCTCTACTCATATATTTTTATCTTATCTGAGAATGGAAAGTGAGAATGTAAAAAGAAATGAGCGTTGTTAATTTTGTTGAAAATAGGTTAGATGACTTTTGTTTTATTATTATTATTATCAACATCATCATCATTATTATTATTATCATTATCATTATTATTATTATTATTATTATTATTATTATATTATTATTATTATTTTTCAAGTATTACCATTACAGGTATTTATACTCTGGTGAAATTAAAAAATTAGCTTGTAAATAACTGTAATCCTCAAATCTATCACTGTATATATATGCACACACACACACACACACAGTTGCATATCTATATATACATTTATGTATGTATGTATGTACCCACACATGGCTATGCACATAGGTACATCATGATATATACACACACAGAT
>NC_043000.1:48378914-48421414 GCF_006345805.1 Octopus sinensis
CTAACATATATGGCTTCTAAACAATCTACCTCCTTTGTCACCTAAGATCACTGTGACAAGGACCAGAACACACCTTCCACCTTCTCCTGGTCTATAATTTGTGGTGGAACCCCACATAATACAAATCATTGCATTTGTAAATTATGTTTCTAGAAGCCATTCACTGTGCAACAACAAAGTGAGACCTTTATTTAACCAATTCTCTGATGTAATCTCTGCTTGTAGACATAAATTCTACAGGACCTTTGCTCACTATGTAAAATCATTATAATTTTACATTGTCTTAGCAAAAATTTTCTTTCACTAACCATATCTTCTTTTACTAACCCTCCACTCCCTTACTACAACACCTATCCATGCTACTCTGTTCCTTGCCTCTGTTGTACTTAACTGATTTATCTTTGGTGTCCCACTATTTTGAACCGACAACATTTCTTTCACCTGTTTCTAGCTTTATCTTCTTTATGCCTAGTCTTTTCAAGTAATATCTACATTTTGTTTCTGCCTTCCTCCCCGCTTCTATTTGATTGTTCCCTCCACTTTCTCCCATCTCTCCCTCACTACTTGACTTGGCTCTCTTCAAACCTTCATGTTTATAAACATTGCTAGAAAATATACATTTGCCACTTTGCTCTTGAGAAGGGACAATTTCATAGGGACATGTCTCATTATACATACCTATGACATCATGCACATACTTATAGCATGTGAATATTTTTTATTATGTAATTTATAGCCATCTTGGAACAGAAATTGAGATAAGATTTAACATAATTCTTCTGTTCTTTTATCTTTTTCTTATTCTGAAATCTGTATTTTTTATGTTACATGTAATTATACACCTCAAGTCTACCTGTGCATATCTTCCTTATTACCTTCATAGAAGCACAGAAAAGATTGTTCTTATAGTCAGCTTTCAATACAGCAGCATTGACCCTGGCTAAGGAAGCTGGAGTTTAAGTTCCCATCGATTTGAGTACTACTCTATTACCTATGAACTTGCTTTCACCTACTCACTATCTATCTACCTATCTATTTATCTATCTATCTATCTATCTATCTATCTATCTATCTATCTATCTATCTATCTATCTATCTATCTATCTATCTATCCATCCATCCATCCATCCATCCATCCATCCATCATCCATCCATCCATCCATCCATATATATATATATATATATATATATATATATATATATATGTATATGTATAAGTATATATATACATATGTATATATATATACACACATCATCATCATCATCATCATCATCATCGTTTAACGTCCGTTTTCCATGCTAGCATGGGTTGGACATACATATATATATATATATATACACACACATGCACGTACACACACACACACACACATTTATGTATATAATTTAACAAAAATATAGACACTTATTTGCTTCTCTTTCAAAATGACAAAAAATAAAACAAGTTCATGTGCCTTGTAGTAATTTGATTTCATCAAGTTTTGGGCAGTTTTGAAGAAATTAGAATTGAGTTCAAAACGATCTTGAAAGATGCAAAAAAAGAAAAAAATGTATTAAAGAAAAGGTGTAAAAAAGTAAAAAAAAAGTGAATATATTAGATAGGAAGAAAATTGCAGGCCAATGGCTTAAGTGCCTTTTAGCCAACATGATATTTCTTTAGAATACAATTCTGTTGGAAATCTCTAAATTTCCTCTTTTCACAATGTACCAATCTATTTTATATTACAAATTTTATTAACTGTATTTTGCTGCCAGAAATCATCACTAGTTTCTTCAGATTCTATACTTTCACTTTCTTTTCTATTCAGTAATGAATCCCTCACAATAGATGTACGCCATGGCTAAAATTTGCTGCAAGGAGTGATTATCAAGAAGTAAGCAACTTATCAGTCAGAATAGTTGTGTTGTTCTGATTTCTGATGGGAACTGTTTCTAATCAGTCATTCTGCAGCTTGGAAAAGCCGTGAATATCGTAATCATTATACTTATATTTTAAATAATAAATATCTGGTACTTTGGGGTTCTTGTTCTCAGTAAAATAAACAAAAGAGTACAAGATGAGGAAGATAGAATAAGAACCAAAAAGTGATTTCAGTTTCTGTTAAAAGCACTTCACTTCTATAGCATAAAAGTAATTTCATTTTTCCTAAACCCTAAAAGAGATGGACATTCATATCTAGTCCAAAAATATCTGTATTACGTAAGAAATGATAGTTTTTTTATTTTGTTAAGTACATCAACATCAAAATAAAAATCAAATGGAAATTGTAGTGGTGATACCTGTGCCAGTGGCACGTAAAAAGCACCATCTGAACTGGCCAATGCCAGCACCGCCTTGACTGGCTTCTGTGCCGGTGGCACATAAAAAGCACCAGCTGATCGTGGTCATTGCCAGCCTCCTTTGGCACCTGTGCCGGTGGCATGTAAAAAGCACCCACTACCCTTACGGAGTGGTTGGCATTAGGAAGGGCATCAAGCTGTAGAACCACTGCCAGATCAGACTGAAGCCTGCTGCAGCCTCATGGCTTCCCAGACCCCAGTCGAACCGTCCAACCCATGCTAGCATGGAAAATGGATGTTAAATGATGATGATAATGATAAGCTGATAGATTAAAATGCCTTGTAATGTTTAGTTACATCACTTTATTTTATGAGTTCATATCTCATCACCTTGGCATTTCATCGTTTATCATGGGAGGAGGAAACCATTAAAGCAAGTTCTCATTAAGGACTTGGGTCAATTTGATCGCCTGTACTTCTTTACCATATTTGTAGCCTTGTGCCAATGTTACAAACCTGTGCTACACCAAAGTAAGTTTACATTAGCAATTTCTTTCTAACTTTCTTTCTCTTTCTTTCTCTCTCTCTTCTTCAGTATTTCACTGCTTTTGTCTATCTTTCACACTATCACTCTTTATCTCTACCCCCCACTCACTCACTCTCTCTTGTTTTCCATCTACCACACATATACATACACACAGACGATCATATAAACTGTATTAATGAATTACTATGATCATATACAATGCTAGACATGTCTATGCATAATTCTATCAGCTACATTGCAACTAATAAAGCTAGAATTCATTATTAAGTCAACTGAAAATAGAGAAGTATTATTTATGAGGGAAATCAAGCATAAATTAGCTAATTAAACTTTACAATATACATTACAGTATTCTTGATGAAACTAATTGTCTTGGCTAATAGTGAAGTTATTTGATATGTGAATCAACTGCTTCCAGTGTGTCGCTGAGAAAAATTCTTTCTAAGAGGAGATGGCCAAGTTATAAGTGTTTTTGACTAAAATACAAAAATATTCTTATTTTGGCATGTGGCCAGCGATTTTGTGGGGTTGGGAAATCAATTGCATTGACCCCAGTGCTCAACTCTTACATGTATTATCAGACCCAGAATGAAGAAAGACAGTGTTGACCTTGGTGGAATTTGAACTCAGAATGTAAAGATGAAAGAAATACCCCAGAGCATTTTACCCAGCATGCTAACAATTCTGCTACCTTCACACCTAAAATTACCAACATCTATCATATTACAGAATCACCATCATTAAACTTTTCTCTTCATCACTAAATGCCCTTACACTATCTCTGTTCAATAGGGACAGGTTCTTATTTGATTTCCCATTTAGTTCTCCCACAAGGGGCTACTTCATGCTAACAGGATTTGGTGCTTCAAATGCTTTGATTGAGAATAGATTCACCAATACTATTCTTGTTAAAGAATAATATACATGTATGTATGTAGGTGTGGAAGCACATGGCTTAGTGGTTAGGGTGTCAGCATCATGATCATAAGATTGAGGTTTCAATTCCTGGACTGGGTGATGTGTTGTGTTCTTGACCAAAACACTTCATTTCACGTTGCTCCTGTCCACTCAGCTGGCAAAAATGAGTAATGCTGCGATGGACTGGTGTCCCGTCCAGCTGGGGAACACATACACCATAGAAACCTAGAAACCGGGCCCATGAGCCTGGCTAGGCTTTAAAAAGGGCGCATTTAGTTTTTTTTTATGTATGTAGGTAAATATGTACGTATGTATGTACATGTGTATGTATGCATGTATGTTTGTAAGTATGTATGTATCAATCTACCTATATATGTCTCTTCTGTATTTAATCATTTAAATTTTTCCTCTGAAGAAGGAGCTGGTTTTTAACAAAGATACAAAGCTCCATTTTTGGAATATACGAGAGTGAGTCAAAAATTAATGCCATTTTGTTTAGGACAGGTATAATTACCAACACAGGAACATGTATCATACATCAAAATGAAGCTGGTCCTCTGTGAATCACATCCCTACTTCTCAACATAGTCACAGTTTCTCTCAATAGCAATGTTTCACCTTTGAATGCGAGCATGTTTTCACTTTCTTGTCACTGGAATAATGTTTGCCTCTTTAACCCTCTTTCATGGGGCCAAAGAGATGATAGTCCAGTGATGATGATAGTCCAGTGACGATGATAGTCCAGTGACGATGAAGTGAAAACTGTAGTGAAGAATTGGCTCAAAGACTAGTCAACAGAATTTTACAGGGCAGCGATACATGCTCTTATTCGAAGGTAACTATGTCGAGAAGTAGAGATGTGATCTACTGAGGACCAGCTTCATATAGATGTATGATACATGTTCCTGTATTAATAATTATACTGTCCTAAACAAAATGGCATTACTTTTTGACTCACCCTTGTAGATAACAAAAACAATATCACATTTTAAATATGAGAAAAGTTGTGCCTGTGCATCTCTGTGTTTGTGACACATGCTCATAACTTAACAGTTTGGTAAAAGAGACCAATAGAATATACCAGGTTCTAAAATGCTTAGTGCTGGGGTCAATTTATTCAACTAAATCTTTTGTAGTGGTATCCCAGCATGGCCACAGACTGAAACAAATAAAAGGTAAAAGATATGTAACTTTGGAGTATTGTAACCCACATCACTTAAATCTCTCTAACTGCCAGGCTTGATGTAAATGGGTCACATGTAGCAGGAATATCTCTTTACTCTCTGAGCTAAGCGACAAGAGCAATGTAGCAATTCTCAATGCCACCTTTTGAATTTCCTTTGACTCTAAAGTCATTTGTAGTGACCCAATTATCATTATTCTTCCTTGAGAATTCTATGGAAGCTCCTTTCATTTGGTCAGCAAATGTCATTTGCAACTCTGTTGCTCAATAGGATGATGACTGATGGGAGTCGATGATGAACAAGAGAGAAGTTTCAATGCATCATATGCTATTAGAGATGGAATCAAACATAACAGTCTGATAGGGAACTACAGGGAAAGCATAGGAGAAGTCCATTTCATTCAGTGATGTAGTTGTGCACGAATTCTGTAGTTATGTGTGTTATGAACGAATGATCAAGAGACAGAGATGATAGAGAGAGAGTAAGTGAAATATGAATACCGTCTTCCATAGTGTTAGTAGCCATTCAAATCATTTGTGTTGTAGATTTTTATTTTGACAAGTCTAGCTGTCAATGTAAACAGCTGGCATTGAATGGCAACTGTCATGAATGCTTGTCTGCATTCTAGTTTCCCCTTTCTTTCTATTCTCTGCCCTCTGCCTTCTTGAATGACTTTACATTAGGGTTGACTGATTGACATCAATTCCTGCTGACATCATCAAGTGCCTTAGTGAAATTTAAATAGCTAATTTTTTATTCATTTATTTTTTTATTCATATATTTGTGTGTGTGTATATGTATTTATATATATATATCAAAATGTGACCTCGTGTGTACCGTTGGCGATTTTTTTCCCTCTGTCTTCCCTTCTCTGGCTCTTTCCTTCTCCTATGTTTCCGATGAAGAGCTCTGCTCGAAACGTTAAACCCTCCTTCTTTCCTTCTTTCCTGAGCATCCAATAATACTATATTTGTTCCACGTCCTCGCGTTGTTGTGTTTTTTTGTGTTTTGTTGTTTGGATTAACTTTATATATATATATATATATATATATATATATAATATATATATATATATATATATATATATACGAATTAATTGTAGCCATGAAACGCACATAGTTTGTTTTTACTTATTAAGTATTGATCATTCATTTTTATACTTTTTGAGATCTAGTTATATGTTGTATAAAAATATATTTTATTTGTTATTTATGTTTTGATTTATGTCTATCACTGTTTGAGTTGCATAATAGTGGTTTTATCTCTAATTGATATTATATATATATATATATATATATATTTATTTATTTATATGTGTATGTATATATTTAATGACATCAGTCATCAACTTGATAATTATTCAAAGAAAATTAACCATCAGTTTCTTAACCAAAATTTTTCCGAATTGAACATAATGGATCCCACTTTCATATTTTAGGCCAAAGCCTGCTACAGACACTGACCCAATTCTTCTTTTTTTCTTTTCAGAGAATTCTCCATAGATATTTTCTTAACCATTTAGCATTCAGATAGCTGACAAATGTATTGCTTATTTATTCACATTGTTTTGAATTAATCATGTATTATCTCATAGCTTCAAAATGCTAATGATATGTTTGTTTATTTTCTTTTCAGGTAAGTGTGAGAGGTCAGATCTGGCTGGTTTGTAGAATATTTGGGCTGGAGATGACTGGTTTAAATGCCAAAGGTTTAACTGGGTCTACAAATGTCATGTGTAAGTCAAAGCTGATTAATTTTCTCTTATCTATTAAAACAATGGTTTTTAATTTGCACAGTTTCACACCATTGATTTCTTCAATACATTTCCTTAATTACCTTCTTAATCTAAGATATTTCTATAATACTGTAGTCATCACTTTTGGCAGGAATCAGGCTTACTTTTAGCTTCACTTAAGAAGATTGAATAGTTAATAAAAATTATGTTACCTAATATAATATTTATAAACTGCATTAATATCTATCTTACTTTACTGCAGAATGCTGTATATCATCATCATCACCATCATCATCATCATCATCATCATCATCATCATCATTTAATGCCCACATAATCCATACTTGTATACCAGGTGGAATTTGTTGAGGCACGGATTTTTCTGTGGTTGGATACCCTTCCTGCTATATATATATACCCCATTGTGAATAAGATGAACCAGGAGAGTTAAGCACACGAATCCCCAGAATATCTCATAACCAATGACATCACATGAACAATTGGCTCTTTAGCTGACAGTCTGAGAATACTAGTTTCAACAATCATGTACAATACATTTCAGTCATGTTCAATACATTCAACAACCATGTATAATACACTTCATTCTGTTTATTCTTCTCTTTATATATAATTTGTTTATAATTTTAATACTTTTAATGATTGCTCTATATGGTGCATTTGTATTTGTCACAAGTTATCATCAATATGTAAGCATTAGTAAGCAATGAATTTGTTAGGTACTCTTTTAGCTGCTTGTGGTTTATAAACCCTTTTGCATTTAAATTTCTGCCAAATATAATGCTTCTTCATTCATATTGTTTTGAATTGATCATGCATTTTAAAAATGTGATTCTTTAGTTTAGAATGACATTGTAAAGTAGGCATGTGAGGTTGGGTCTGGCTAGATTCAACATAAAGCAAGATAGAATACTTGGGCCGGATATGGCTGGTTTAAATGTGTTATATCACATTTTCGGATGACCTCTACTCAACTCTGACGTCTAGGCTTCTCCCTCTATATCTACATATTGGGTTAGCCTACTTCATCGTCTGGAGGCGTCCACACAACAAAATGCTAAAGGGTTAAACACCATCATAAACTTTACCTGAGTAAAATATTTCTATTAGATGTGCACAAGCTACATATTACTAAATAGAAATGCCTATACATTCAAATCCTTTGTCTCTAACTCTGGTTTTATAGAGTTAAGAAAATTAAAAGTAAAATTTTCTCCTGGTTTTGAAATGCATATAATGGTAAACATAATACACCCTTCAGTGTAGTACCATCAAAGAATACTTGGTCAATTGATGCCTCTAGCAGAGGTCGCTTTATTGCAAAAGCTTTGTTATCCGATAAGCAGTCTGAAAATAAATTCTTGCCTTCCACCAATGAGCCCAGAAGCCCTGAGTACAATCATGCATGCTGGTTTTCCTCTTGAGTAAACAAAAAATAAAAAAAAGGGAGAACAAGAAAGGAAATATCAGGTGCATTCAAAGACAATCTAATACCTTCTCTCAGCAACAAAGTGAAGTGATATGTATTGAAGTATGTGACTTTATATAAATACAGGGGAAAATATCTTCAGGGAAATTTAAAGGAAAGACCTAAGAACTAGTATTCTAATGTTATATTTGACTTAGCTGTTTCCCTTCTGATAGGTAATATACTAATATACTATATCATCACAATGTACAAAATGATAAGATGTTCCTTTATTTGTCTTAATATTTAAAAAATTGCTGCTTATTAAAGTGTGATGCTGTAGAGCAGTACTTGGCTGTCATGATGTCTTGTGGTACACTAAGACATCATTATAGATTAAATTTATTGGAAAACAAACAATGCAGCAAATAAAAATAGTGAGAACGAACATGTTTTTTCTAAAAAGCCAAGAAATGTAATGAGTATTTACTATTTGGATAAGCTACATCCAGTAATATCTTTTAAAGAATCTACAAACAACAAATGAATAACATCCATCATGTTTATATCTACATATTCATTTCTAAATATTGCTGTTCCATCTATGTAAGAGCATTACAAAAGATTTGATAAGAAATAAAATAGAATTTCAATATATTTCAGAACCAGAGGTTGGCAAAAAATGTTCCTCTTTTCTCCAATTCATTACAAATCATTGTTATGCACAGAATCAATATGGTTTTGTAACATGACAGAAGATATTAGCATCGTATTTGGTATTTTATACATACATACATATATATATATATGTATATGTATATGTTCATTTTTTTCCCTTCTTCTTTTAGATAGAAAGTGATCATACAGCTGCACAGATATTGCTAAATAAAACTTTATGCTATAATAGATATTGTCATATGATTCTATGTATTGTAAATGCTTTATATTTGTATTGTATAAAAATGCATGATTTATCTATAAAATACATGGCTAATACATTTTATCCCCAATTTAAATATATTTTAAATAGCCAGAAACAAAATTCCGTTCATGCAAGCGCATCGTCACAAACATAAAGAAAACTTTAATACACTGAAATGTATAATTCTCTCTCTCTCCTCTCTCTTTCTCTCACTTACATACACACATATACACACACTCTTAGATGTAGGAACACATATAATAAATGATCTACTCTATTCAATGATTTCTAATATCAATTATGCAAAACAGAATAGTATCTGATATGTTATCTGATATATATATATATATATACATAAATGTCTATATAAAATACATGTATGCTGATGTATATGTATGTATGCACATTTTATACTTATATATGCGTGCATGTGTAAAAGCATAAAATTACATGCATTTAATTTAATATATATGTATATAACAGATATGTGTGTATGTATGTATACTAAATATATGTTACATATTAACATCATATGCATCTTTATCTATAGTATTACATAGATATTATATATATATATGTATATGCATATATAATATAATAATATATATGTATATATGCACAATATATGCACATCTAATTTCTCACTTCTTCCATCTTTTTTTTTTCTCTCTCTCTCTCTGTATATATATATATATATTTGTGTGTGTGTGTGTTTATACAAGCATACACACACAGAATGAGAGGGTGGTTCATATCTAATTACATATTTATATATAAAAATATTTTTTTTACTTACCAGTAAAACCATCATAAATGCATACTTAGATGTGTGTGCTTAAAATCACAAGTAAATACAAGCACACATCATTGAAAAGAATGGATACAAACCCAAACATTTACTTATCTTTTTCCTCTTACATAATAGAATATTGAAAAGCATTATGTTGCAATATATATGATATTATGGGAATTTCAGAGACATAACATGTTCATGAGATGTAGAATTACAGAAAAATATTCAAGGTAATTTCAGGAGTACATATATGGAAATATGTTGTACAGTTCATCCTCATCAATAAGTATTCGGAATGTTGATATAGCAACAAAGCTAAAGAATGCAGAGTAAAACCAATTAACACAGATTGACTGTAAACTCTGCTGTGCATACACCACATTTGACCATGAGAAAGTTGAGCAGAGAATCTGCATCAAATTTTGCCAAAAGCTTCGCAATACCAGCTCAGAAGTCTACTCAAAGTTTTCAAAAAGTTTTCAGCATTCTCGACACAATCAAGGAGATCTTGTGCAACTGAAACCCAAGTGTCCTTTTGGTCAGCTGAAAGCAGTTTTACCAAAAACCTAGCAGACACACGTCTCATACCCAAATCTTTAGTGGTGATGGATTAAACTGAACCATAATTAATCTGCAAGTCCTCTGATAACTCACGGATGGTGATTTGATGATTTCTCCTCACAGCTGCATGCACAGCAGAGGTCAAGGTCAATCTGTAATGAGCAGCTTCCCTGTGTGTGCTTTAGCTTCGTTACTATGGCAACAGTCTGGATACTTATTGATCAGATCTCCTATATTAATAAATAATACAATGGAACAACACTTACAGGAACATATACTCATGAATAGATATTCTTTTATTCTTTTGTTTGTTTCAGTCATTTGACTGTGGCCATGCTGCAGCATCACCTCGAGGGGTTTTAGTTGAACATATCGACCCCAGGACTTGTATTTTAAGCCTCATACTTATTCTATTGGTCTCTTTTGCCAAACTGCTAAGTTACAGGTATGTAAACACACCAACACCAGTTGTGAAATGGTGACGGAGGGACAAACACAGACATGAAGACACATACACATAGATATATATACATACACAATTACATATATATATACATGACAGGCTTCTTTCAGTTTCTGTCTACCAAATTCACTCACAATGCTTTGGTCAATCGAGGCTAAAGTAGAAGACACTAGCCCAAGGCGTCATGCAATGGGATTGAACCCAGAACCATGTGGTTAGGATGGAAGTGTCTTACCACACAGCCACACCATCATCAATATCAACATCCCCATCATCATCATCATCAATATCATCATTGTCGTCATGATTTCATCATCATCATTTTCATGTTCACTTTTTTATATTTACATATGTGAGACAAAAGTTGTTAAATTACCTGTTATCTTTTATCATCTACTTCTTTCAGTCGTTGAACTGTGGCCATGCTAGGGCACCATCTTGTAAGGTTTTTTTGAGCAATTCGACCCAGTACTAATTTTTTTGAGCCTGTCTCTTTTTGCCAGTCTCTTTTGCAACACTACTAAATTATGGGAGCCATCAGGAAACTGACACCAATTATCAAGTGGTGTTGGAGTGAATAAAGAACACAAAGAAATGGTGTTAGGAAGGGTAACCAGCTGTAGAAATCATGCAAAAACAGACAACTGGAGACACATACAGCTCTCTCGCTTGCCAAAATGTCCAGCCATGCCAGCATTTTGATGATATATATGCTAATATAATTCTCACCCAAAATAGAGACAAGTACTAACCCTTCCGCATGTTACACTTGAACAATTGTGAAGATCCTTTCACGTGAAACTATTGGTTGCCTTGTTAATGAACAAGTACATGTAGTGTGGAATTCTCAGACCCTTACATAACAATACAGTAGCACATTATTTTACCGACTAGAAACTGCATCCTCATTGCCAATTGTCACAGATTCGTTATTACCACACGTGCATACACATACACACACATAAATACATACATACATACATAGAAACTTACATATGTATATACATATATATATATATATATATATATATATATACACATTTATATATGTGTGTGCATGTGTATAAAAGTATGCATGTATCTGTGTGTACACATGTGTGTTTTCATATATCTTTCTTTTTCTCTCTACATAGATGTGTGTGTGTGTCTTTTCATTCCTTTAAAAAATGGTTTGTCATGCTTATGATATTTTGTTTGGTAAAGCTGAGAGCAATGTCTGATGTACAATGAAGTTATAATAGCTTATAGCCAGATCCTATATCCGGCTAATAGGCTAATAGCTTAAAGTTGATTACATTCTATAATGGAGATGAAGAATTTTGTACTTAAGAATCAGGAACTATATATATGTAAACATTTTGCATATAGACGTGTGTGTGTGTGAATACATACATACATACATATACATATATATATACATACATATGCATATATATATATATAGATAGATACATATGCATATATATATATATATATATATCACCTTCATGCTATGTTTTTATGTTTTCAGTCACTGTTCTCTCACTTTCTCTCTCTCCTCCCTCTGCTACACTCCATTCTTAACACATCTCTCTTATCTGCTATCATTCTCAATGCCCCTTCATATCTATCATCATGCCTTATTTACTCTAGCCTCTATCTACCACTAGAGCCCCCTCTCCACTACTGTAGAGGTACATCAAGGTTATAGTAAGTGATGCATGATAATAGCTAGATACACCTTGCACACCATCCTACTACTCTTTTGATGAACTCCTCCTTCCAAAGCCACTCCTACATCGCTCGCCTTCTCCCTCTCCATTCTGTTATTTCCTTATTTCTTTATTGCCCACAAGGGGCTGAACATAGAGGGGACAAACAAGGACAGACAAAGGTGTTAAGTGGATTACATTGACCCCAGTGCATAACTGGTACTTAATTTATCGACCCCGAAAGAATGAAAGGCAAAGTCGACCTTGGCAGAATTTGAACTCAGAATGTAATGGCAGATGAAATACCTATTTCTTTACTAGCCACAAGGGGCTAAACACAGAGAGGACAAACAAGGACAGACAAACAGATTAAGTCGATTTTATCGACCCCAGTGCATAACTGTCAAACTGTCCAACTCATGCCAGCATGGAAAACAGGCTTTAAAGGATGATGATGATTATGATGATGATGAGGATGATGATAATAATATACATATGTGTGTATCTATGTATGTGTGTGTGTGTGTGTGTGTGTGATATTTGGTCAATAACTGATGAGGGATTGAATATGTCCTTGTCCACTGTGCATACATTTTCTTTTTTTTCTCCTATGCTGCATTTTTATTATACATATGTACATAAGGCTCAGGAGTGGCTGTGTGGTAAATAGCTTGCTTACCAACCACATGGTTGTGTGTTCATTCCCACTGCGTGGCACCTTATGCAAGTGTCTTCTACTGTAGCCTCGGGCCGACCAAAGCCTTGTGAGTAGATTTGGTAGACGAAAATTGAAAGAAGCTCATCGTATATATGTATATATATATATATACATGTATGTGTGTGCATATGTTTGTGTGTCTGTGTTTCTCTCCCCCAACATTGCTTGACAACCGATGGTGGTGTGTTTACGCCCCCGTAATTTAGTGGTTCAGCAAAAGAGACCAATAGAATAAGTACTAAGCTTACAAAGAATAAGTCCTGGGGTCGATTTGCTCGACTAAAGGCAGTGCTCCAGCATGGCCACAGTCAAATGACTGAAACAAGTAAAAGAGTAAAGAGCATGTATATATATATATATATATATATATATATATATATACACATACGCGCATACACATGTAAGCATATTGTTTTAACAATTTTAAATTCTTCCATAATCCACTATATTATTTCACAATGCACAAGAGAGTCTACAGAGATATAAATTATCATATGCTGGTGCTGGTGCTGGTGCTGGTGGCTGTCTGTACTCAGATATAAGAAATCTTGTTCATTTTCATTTTGTTACAAACTTCGATATCAGTTTAGCTTTTTTTTTTTCTATCTTTGTTAATTAGTAATTACAGCTACACTGTCTGTTTGCTAAACTAATTATGTATCAACTAAATTCTCATCTCTTTAATCACAATGACAAAATGAGTTAGTTACCGAATTATTGATACCAATCTCTTGTAGCTGTTTTTGTGAATATAGTTAATTAGTAACACATATGCACATATATACACATATACAAATACAAATTCCTATATATATATATATATATATATATATATAAGTTACCTTTCTTTATTTGACTTAATTTGTGAATATACAATTGTATTGTGTAATAATGCTGAGTATACATATTGATGCAAATATTAACATCTAATATTTACATACTGAAATTGACATTACAAGAAGAAAGTTATGAGATGGCAGAATTCATAGAAGAAGTCATATGGCAAAATATATCTATCTTCACCTCTCATACCTCTTGATGTTATGCCTTATATATATTTATAAATTTCATGTGTCTTAGAGTTTATATTCTTATATGAAGACAGAATAACTTTCCTACCTGTTTTCTATATTTATATAAGTAAGACAGTACTCCATCATGGCTGTAGCACTAAAAGATAAATCAAACAGAAGAACTGAAGAATGCATTAATAGCACTCCAGTACTTCAGTGTTTTATTATCTTCTTTGTATTCAAGGATTTGCTATCAATAGTCTTTACAAAATGTAGTTCATATGGTATTTTATTCCCGAACGTAAAACTTGTTTGATATACCACAGCATAGCTCAGTTAAATACCTGTTCTGTCTTTGTAGCTTCTTCATAAATCTGATGTCTTCTTTTCTGTTTTTCTTATCCTACTTTATTATTTAAGATGTCTCTGTCCAATCGGTTACATTTGTTACTTCTGAAAAATCTTTCTCAAAAACCGATCTATTGTTTTTCCTCCTGAATTTTTAGAGGAAAAATATTGTAATTCGTTAATTAATATTTGTAAACTAATATTTCACAGTGCTCTCTTTCCTCCTCGTTTCTGTCTACTATTGCTGTTATTGTTGTTCTTCATCGTTAATTCGACACACCATGTAGCAGGCCTACGAACAAAGCACACCACCCCTTTTTACACACACACACAGACACACACACACGCACACACACGCAGACACACAACACACACACACACTTGCACTCACACATAAACACACACACACATTCACAAACACACACATTCACACTCATACACACACTCGCGCGCAAACATAAACGTACACATGCTCACAAACATGCACACTCAGACATACACACACATACGCATATACTCAAATACACACATAAGCACACATGCACTTAAAAACGCACACACACATAACACGCATTCACTCACATACACTCAGACATACATACAAACACACACACACTCACACACTCACACACACACAAATACAAGTGCACACAAATACACACACATACACATTATACGTCATCATCATTTAACATCCTCTTTTCCATGCATGTATAGGCCCGATGGCATTTATTTGAGTAAGATTTCCCACAACCCACAAATCTTTCAGTCACCACTCCTCACCTATTTCTGTGCAAGCTAACATTTCTCCATAGCTAAACATGTTCTTGCAGAATACTGGAAAGGAATGCCCAGTGCAGTGCATGTATAACAGAAACACTCATTTACAATTACAATTACCACATGATGTTAAGACAAGAAGATGCAAACACATAATCACGCATATATACACACATACACAGATACATACATAGATTCATACATATGTACATACATACATATATACAAAAATACATCCAGCAGAATAATTAATAATTGTTGTAAACTTAAACGTTATTCATCAGTTTTATATGTATATATATATATATATGCACCCAGTGTAAGCTTTGGACACATAAAAGGTGCAGCAACATCAGAGGAATGTTAACAGGGAAACTAGCTTTTGTATGTGAAAGATGCAAATGTACAATAAACACTGAAAATGGGCAGAAAATAGACTTCATCAGCTGCCAGAGGGGCAAGCTAAAGGTAGTAGATAGCTTTCGTTATCTAAGTGATCACGTTAGTAGGGGAGGTAGTTGTTCCAAGAGCATATCTCTAAGAATAAGATTAGGCTGGGCAAAGTTCAGAGAGCGCTTACCTCTGCTGGCAACAAAGGACCTTTCTCTCAGGGTCAAAGGCAGATTGTTTGATGCCTGTGTGTGAGCAGCTATGCTGCATGGCAATGAAACATGGGCTATGACAGCCGAGGACATGTGTAGGCTTGAAAGAAATGAAGTCAGTATGCTTCGCTGAATGTGCAATGTCAGTGTACATGTTTGACAGAGTGTAAGTATCTTGAGAGAAAAGTTAGGCATAAGAGAAATCAGATTTATTGTGCAAGAAAGACGTCTGTGCTGGTATAGTCATGGATGCATATGGATGAGGACAGCTATGTAAAGAAGTGCTGATGTCTGTGGAGGGAACGTGTGGTAGAGGTAGACTCAGGAAGACATGGGATGAGGTGGTGAAGCATGATCTTTGAACTTTGTACACTGACTTTTAATATATATTTTGCCAATTTGGATTATGTTTGCTGGCTATTTTATCATTTTTTTAAAAGATAATGATAACTTATTTGAATTTTGTATGTATATAGGGCTACAGTAAAAGACATTTGGCCAAGGTGCCACGCAATAGGACTAGTTGGGAAGCAATTATCTTAGCACACAGATATACTTGTGCCTACATATATAGCCACTTACATATATATATATATATATATATATATATATATATATATATATGTATGCCTTAGATTACATTTGTCAACATGTTCTATGTTTTTTCACTGCTATTCTTCATGAGCCATGTGACCCCGTACTACAAATCTCTCTCCCTGGCTTGAATATTTCGTATTCCCATTTTTCTGCTGCTGTTGTTGTTGTTGTTGTTGTTTATACTTTTCTGTTCCTAAAGATATACTTCTGAATCACTAAGCTACCATTTTCAGTAAACTCTTCTCACTAAGTAATAAGCCAACTGGTTGAGTCCAGTCAAAAGAACAGAATATTCCTCACAGTAAAATTGATATTTTGGAAGCTTCATGATTCTCTTCCCATTTCTGAAGGTCAACACCAACCACAATATATGTGATGGGACACATCATATTATGCAATAATGTTACATAAGGAAGAGAGAAAGAGACAGAGAAGTAGAATGAGTCTTCATTACAAAGTGCAGAACATTATCAAGTTAATTTTAATATATCTGATTTATTCCCACTTGAAAATAATGAGATACTTAACATAGAAGATATTAATTAAAATATCTTGCAAGGAGGTCCATCAAAATTTGATTGGAAAATTTGCTTGATGGTTCAACAATATATTAATTTACTAAATGAGATTACATCATTCTAGTTTCCTATGGATTTATATTTTGAGAAATATATTTCTAGTCTTATACATACACATATATACATATAACTATATGTGAAGGTGCTTGTGTGATACACATGCACATGTGGTATATGGGTGTATATAAATGTTCATATGTATATATGATTTTGTGCATATATATGTATGAATACATATATATGTGCATTTATATATATATATATATTATATATATATATATATATATATTATATACACACACACACACATATATATATACATTCATTCACACACATATATATATTATAAACATTTACATACTGTTAATTATCTTTAACTATATTTGTGTCTGTGTATAAATATATATTATATTTGTATATATACATACACACACACACACATATATATTATATTCATGTATATATAAGTATCATATGGTATAATTATAAACAGGACAAATTTTAGCCATTTCTCCGCAAACTGAAAAAATGATGAACAACCTTAATCAATTTTCGAACCTAATCGGTTTCTCATCAGTCTCCAGAGAAACAAATAACCAACTTTGTGTCTGTGTCAGTCTGCCCTAATCCACTTGACTACTGGTATTGGTTTATTTGTGCCCCTGTAACATACTAATTCAGCAAAATAACTGGTAGAATAAGTACTGGTATCTATTAAGATCCTTCAATGTAGCATCCTAGCTTTCTGAAAAAAAAATCCACACACAAACACAAATATATATCATATTCATACATATGTATTTGTATATAATATATCTGTATAAATATATTATATTCATGTATATATAAGTATCATATGGTATAATTATAAACAGGACAAATTTTATCCATTGGCATATTTCGGTCATATTATGTGGAAAAAATCCCTGGAGAAGGACATCATGCTCGGAATGGTCAGTAGCAAGAGAGGAAGAGGCCGACCAAGAACCCACTGGCTTGACACCATCAAGAGTGATACCGGCATGGACATAGCCAATCTGAAAGAAGCGGCCCAGGATAGAACTGACTGGAGGACACTGATCCAACGAGTAACCGAGAGTCGACTTCGATGGAGCGGATAGAAAGATAGATAAAGAGAGAGGTAGTGTTAGATAAGTAGACACACAGACAGATTGATAGATAGAGAGATAGAGATAAAGCACATATTCTCTTCTAATGTTTCAAGGCCATATATAATTTTTGGTGATTTTAACATAGCAAATTATTTTGTGAGATGTTTATTTAGTTTACTTTGGTAAGTTCTTTGGATAATTTATTTGTTAGATTTATCAGCATCCTGAAACCAATAAGTGCACAGCTATATTGAATACCCCTTTACTGCTTCATAAATATTTGGATCTCCCATCCATCCACTTGAATAACTGCACTCTCTAATTACTATAAGATCTATTGACATTTACCACATCAATTGGAATCAGACAGGATGTTTCTACTTTTATATGCACTCTAATTCTTAAGCACCTTGCTGATGGTAAAAGGAAGTTAGTTTTCTCTGTGTAATTTAGATATACATCAACGGACAGTTGGGTATGATAATTACAACAATGTAAGATTTATAGATATGTTATGCTAATTAATCATAGATGTATCATTTTGGTTATCTTTAGAAGAATGATGTATTGCAATCACTTGATGAAGAAATATGGCTTTTATTGAGAAATCAAAGGTTATTTAGTCAACCAAAAGGTTTTGAAATATATAATTACTTTTATTTAGCCCAAGGTCAGACCTGATTGAGATGTTCTTTAATCAAGTGTATTCTAGACAGGACCATATCTTCCTTTTCTTGAACATTGCATATATAGAAGTACATCAAGCAATTTAATCCATCCACATTCAAGATAATCAATCCAGTTTGGCAACTTGCTTGGACCAATGTAATTTCTCTATAACAGATGTTGTAATCAAGGGATGAGGCTTAAACACCAAGCCTGGGTTTTCGTCACATCAGTCTTTCACTCGCTGAAATATCTCATCTGCACACACCACAACTAGAGATAGATGATAACAGTAGTTTGCTAACTGAACTAGTTGAACCTCGTCATTGACTTCCACTTAATTCACTTCATCTGCTAAGATAGTTCGTATTCACTATGTTGCATCCCATGATTTCAATGCACCATGATTTCAATGATTTCAACAGGTGATTGTATACTCTTTAACCTATAGCTGGGACTATGAAAAGTGCTACAATTCTAGGCAAGGGTTGATCTGGGAACAGCAATGACTAAGAGGTGGTTCCACACTCCTCAAAATCCTGGAAATCCTGAATCAGCATACCACAAGTAGATGCATTTTAAAGCCACACCCAGGATTAACGTCATATCCAGAACTTTTTAAGTTGGTAGGGTGTAATATGAATGCTATTTTTACGCTGTTTCTAGCAGATCATGTGATCCTTTTAGAGTTCCTTGAGCCACTTTTAGTATTATTATATATTATTATATTATTATAATAATATTATTCAAGGTAGTAGAATCGGTGGTGAAGAAAGTATAGAAGTGGAATATCATGGAACTCTACATTTGTTTCAATGATGAATAACACTTGAACATGTCCATTCTGTTTAGGGCTCAAGGGTCAGTAAATTAAGTACAAGTAACACTGTATTCAACCACCACCTGCTTCTTGGGTACTTTTAGAAGAGGATTCCATGCTGTTAAGCCTACAGCCTGATGATTATAAGTTCATCCCTCGCTACCACAAGTTACAGAGCCTCCTGAAGAAAGTCCTGGATGTTGGCCTTCGTCCTCAGCCTAAGCCTTTAAAAAGAAACAAAACAATGTTTATCTTTACTATATACACTTGATGATAACATATTGATGTGATCATACATGGATTACTTAAATCTACTGAGGACATTTAATTTATCGCTATAGTTGTGTTTATATCATTCTGTATTTGCCTATTTCTAGGAAATATGACTCTACTTTTCTCAAATTTGCATTGAGAGTTCACAACTCCAGTACCACAGACATGTGACTAGAATGTCACAGGAAAGTATCACAAAGCAGATTCTTCAAGCCAAGCCAACTGGCAGAAAATAATATCCATAATCTCAGGTGCTTTATGTTTGAGAATCCAGCTGGAAAATTTAATGATAGTTGCTTCTGATAGGACCTTTTAGAGGAGATGCCAGAGGACTCTATACCCATGACTCTCTTAGGAATATTTGGCAGTCAAGATCAATGGATACATACCCAATAAGTGATCCCTTTTTGTTACAAATATTATCTAATACATTTATTTATGTATCTGTTAATATATATTTTGTTGCAAAATTTGTAAACAATAATATCTTTGGTTTATTTGCTTGCAGCATTTCAGTCACTTGTTTACAGAATTTCTGATAGTGAAAGTGACATCAGAGTCTCTGTATTGTGTGGAACAAATCTTGCAATGGACTTCATTTGAAAACAACCATTGTTCCCTATTGCTAATATTTATATTCTTTTCTGGTATATATTGATGAAAGGTACATGCACACACATAGACAAACACACACACACACATATAAGTACACAAATGCATGCTCTCACATATATACATGTACACAATACACACATTGGATTTCAGCAGTTTCCATTTGCAAAATTCCAATCACAAAGTATTGATCTACCCAATGCCATGTAGTAGGATTGTGGCTGGGAAACACACTTTCCTTGTGGCTAGGAAACACTCTTTCCTTGTGGCTGGGAAATACCCTTCTTATCCATTTTGCCATGCACCAAGGCCAACAAAATTCTTTCTACCCCTGCTTCTAAATGCAGTCTTCAGTTTCTTTTTATGTATATATATTTTGTGTTGAGGATTTCTTTAGTAAATCAAAAATTATATGATGCTGAAATATATCCTTCTTCATAGTCTCTTTTCAGAGTCCCTGAGAGACTAATTACCATATCAGTTTTAATACAAACAATTGACTACGGGTTTATGATGATGTTGATTCAGATAATCCAATGGAATCCTTTAACTAATTTGTAAATCATTGATCTGTGGATAATTTAAATATCAGCCTTATTTTGGTTTCAAATTTTGACACAAGGCCAACAATTACATCTAGCTCCAGTGTTCAACGGATACTTATTTTTTTGACCTCAAAAGGGTGAAAAGCAAAGTCGACCTCGGCATTTTTTTATCACAGAACATAAAGACAGATGAAATACCACTAAGCATTTTGCCCGGCATGCTCACAATTCTGCCAGTTTGCCACCCTAAATAACTGTCTTATATTGAGATCTTATAATTGTTTTAAATTTTGAAACAAGGCCGGTAGTTTTAAGGTGATGGGGTTAGCCAATTACATCAACCCAAGTACTTGACAAGTGCTTCATTTTGTTGGCCCTGAAAGGTTGACGGCAACCTTAGTAAGATTTAAACTTAGAACATTGAGTCAGAACAAATGTCACAAGACCAATTTTAGCAATGCTCATACAATTCTGCCTGTTTGGTATCATAAGATGAGAACTTATAGATAGGGGCGGTAACATTAGGAATGCTAAAATAAGTAGCAGTAACACACTAGGGTTAATTCATTTGACTATAAAGTGCCTAACAAATACTGACTTTGTTCCTTGTTGGAAACAATCAATATTTCACACAGTTTCCATTTGAATGCAATCACAGAAGAGTTTCCTGAATTTAATATTGTCAATCGTACTGTATATTTTTGTGCATGTAAACTTTGTTTTCATCATTATTTTATTAGTTCATTCCTATTTTTTAATTTCATTTTCATTATATGTTACTGGCAGCACTGAGAAATTGTTTTCTATTTTATCACTGTCTTCAACAGTCTCTAGTTCTTATCCTTTGATGGTAGTGACATCAAAATCTCTCATTCACTTTTATGATAAAGAATGTCTACCTCCAGCAGCATACATCATAGAACAGAGCTAAGCTTCTGCTAAAGTCAAGTATGTTGTGTAGTTTTGATTCTTCAGTAAAAGCCACTTCACAGCATGTGTGTCATTAATGCCTTTGGCTAAAGCATCAAAAAACACTTTCTATTTCCAGTCTCTCCAATTTATAGCATGTTTACAATGTAAAAAAAAAAACAACAAAAAAAACAAAACAAATATCCTTCTTATTTTTTTATTGACACTGGCAATTTTGATACATATTTGTGAAATTGGATGTTGTAGTAGAGTAAAATTTCAACAACAATTGTAATTTTAATAAAAAAAAAGTAAACAAAATCCCTCAAGATATTTCCAATAAGTGCAGGTATGGCTGTATGGTAAGAAGCTTGCTTACCAACTACATGGTTCCAGGTTCAGTCCCACTACGTGGCATCTTGGGCAAGTGTCTTCTACTACAGCCTCAGGCTAACCAAAGCCTTGGGAGTTGATTTGATAGACAGAAACTAAAAGAAGCCCATCGTATATAAATAAATAAATAAATATATATGTATGTATGTATGTATGTATGAGTGCAGGCATGGTTGTGTGGTAAGAAACTTGCTTTCCAACCACATGGTTCTGAGTTCAGTCTCACTGTGTGGAACCTTGAGCAAGTGTCTTCTACTATAGCCTCGAGCTGACCAAAGCCTTGTGAGTGGATTAGGTAGATGGAAACTGATGTGTGTGTGTGTGTGTGTGCCTTTGTCTGTGTCCTTCGCCCACTACCACTTTCCAGCTAGTGGTGGTGTGTTTACATCCCTGTAACTTAGTGGTTCAGCAAAAGAGACCAATACAAAATGTACTAGGGTTGATTCATTCGACAAAAATTCTTCAAGGCGGTGCCCCAGCATCGCAACAGTCTCACAACCAAAACAAGCGAAAGATAAAAGATACAAGTCAGTAATAGTTCCTAAATGGTTGACTCATCGATTATAAATGCTGGTTAATTCCACAACCTCATTGTGTTATTGTATCCACTAGATTATTATTTGTCTTCCCAAGGTTCACAGGAGGGTTTGAATCTTATAATAAGTCTGCCTGTCACTCCATTACTTAGCCCATCTGTAACACTTCCACATGATTAGTTGAAGGGGGAAGGAAGGGAGGAATGGGAGGAGAAGGGTGAGCATTGGAAGGAGAGGAGAGGAGAGAGAGAGGTGGTGGTGAATGAACTGTGTAATTTTTTTTTTAACTAAGTTCTTTTTATTCCGTTACTTAGCCAGTCCATAATGCTTTCATGTGATTGTTGAAGTGAAAGGTGAAAAGCAAAAGATAAAGGAGAGAGAAAAAGAGGGTAAAGTGAAGAGTGAGAGAGAATGAGGGAGAATGTTGTGTATCAAGTCTTTAGAATTGTGTATCTCTTATTATAAAAGGCAGATTTTATCTGCCTCCCTTTGGGAGTTATACAAATCTACAATATAGGATTTCTTCAATTACAATTTACCTGGCATTTTTAAGAGTACAATGCATCGCGTCATGCCAGGTCCAGTTTTTAAAATTTAAACTCCAATTAAGCAAAATTTACAGAAAACTCACATTCTGGTGTGTGTGTCAAATGCTTTTCTTAGTCTGGTTTACACCACACGCAAACGCACACACACAGTGGGCAACGAATAAAATGAAACTAATTCACTTACTGTAGTGAGTGATTCTTTCACTCTGCCTCCCACTTCCTCTTTCCACACATACACACGCAAATATATAAATAAAATTGTAAGCTAACGTGCGTGTGTGTGAGTGTGTGTGTGTGTGTGTGTGCGCGCGTGTGTGTGTGTGACGGTGCGTGTGTGTGTGTGTGTGTGCGTGTGCGTGAGTGTGTGACAGGAAAGTTTTTTTAGATGAATATAACACCTATATCCAAGTAGCAGAAAGATAAGACAGTAAGGTGTGATTTGAGGGAGATTTGGCTGCTATTTCTACCATGTCTAGCTGCCATGTAGGGGTCTCCCTCATAGGCTCATACATACATATATACATAGATAAGACAGTAAGGTGTGATTTGGGGGAAATTTTGCTGCTATTTCTACCAGGTCTAGCTACCATGTAGAGGTCCCCCTCAATTCTTTTATTCTTCTGCTTTTTCCAGCCATTGCTCTGTGGCCATGCTGGGGCAATGCCTTGAAGAATTGTAGTTTAATGAATCAACTCCAGTTTTATTTTTGTAAGCATTGTACTTATTCTATCTGTTTCCTTTGTCAAACCACTAGGTGACAGGGATGTAAACAAACCAACATTCGTTGTCAAGCAGTGGTGGAGGACAATCACAAACACAGACACGCACACACACACACATACATGCATACACATATACACACATACATACATACATACATATATATATATATATATGTGTGTATATATATATTGCAGCGTGGAAGGTGTTTGTAAGCCATTTAAGAAACACACAAAAACCGTTACATTCACTTCAACATTTAAATTTAATTTGCCAAAATATTTTCGTCGCTTTGAGACCGCGACCTGTTCACTGACAAAAATATCGTGCTAACAGGTCGCGGTCTCAAAGCGACGAAAATATTTTGACAAATTAAATTTAAATGTTGAAGTGAATCTAACGGTTTTTGTGTGTTTCTTAAATGGCTTATAAACACCTTCAACGCTGCAACTGTTTTCGTTCCAGCACACAATCTCAGATCAAGTCACTTGCTATGCAAGTACATCTCTGTAACTATATATATATTTATATATATATATATATGTATATTGGTAAAAACAGTAAGATAACAAAAGAAAGAAAGAGACCTCAATATTATGTAAATAGAGGAAATCTTTATATATAAAAGTGAGGTTGTGTGTCTGTCTCCTACGATTTAGATTCCTAACTACTCCCACATTTTGCGGTGCAGTTTAACCAAAACCGGGTATCTTATAGTCGTGATTCATATCGAGACCGTCTGGGTATTAGCGCGCGTCTACGATGAGTCTACGATTTAAAAAAAAATTTACCATCAATTTTTCCCATTTTTAATCCATTTTTGACATATATAAGGGAAGTAACTCTCTAAAATTTATTATTAAATCTCAGAACGTAAAAAGCTACAGTAACACCCCTCCCCCTTTGTGGTTAGCCATATTGAGATGGCTATTATACTTTACATCTCTAAAAATGCTTATATAATTATTTCCCTTACAAACCCGAGCAACGCCGGGCGATACTGCTAGTAAAGTATATAAAGTGTGTATATAGAGTGCATTAAGTAATCATTGTATTCCAATTTTCTTCACTTTCCAATGATTAGCAGATAAGCAACTATCTTTTGATACAGACACAATACAGGCTCCACTTTCAGGTCTTTTGGATAATGTTTTCAGAAATAACCCAATAAGTTTATCATTAGTTCCATGAAATATTCACAGGTCCCAGAAGTAAATGATTAATGTATAACAGACTGATACGGATTTTATCAATCTCACTGTAGTGCAACTGATTATAACAGTAAACTGTATGATTCTGTGATAAATTCTTAGATCTTGTTGAACCCAGACATTGAGAATTAAGTATTTTGATTAAATTCCTCCATATGTTTGGTACAATACCAAATGAAATAAGACCTTTAAATTCTTGACTTTGTACTCTAGTGACTTATTGTTAGATTCTAAACAATCATTTTCATTATGTACTTAGCATTATTGAATTTTTGGATTTTGTGATAAAACTAGTCTGCCATGATATATTATTTCAGAAAATATTTTTTCTCATTTTATATTTTTCAAAAACTTTTTTAATTATCTGTTCTCTCAGTACTAAGATTGATTTAATTTTCTTTCTTTTGAAATACAGAATTGCAAATAATTCCTTCCTGACTGATATATGCATTTTACCATTTTTACAAAAATATAGTTTTCAAAATCACACATTTTTCTTGCAAGCTCACATGCAGAGAAATGCAGAATATATTTAATGAAACAGAAAATCTTCCAAATGTACATAAAAAATAAAAGTATTTTGCACAAGCTAGATTTAGTACTAATGTTATATCACAGTTATGTTAAACTATGTTATACCAATTCTGAAATGTTTTAGAATTTCGGTGCAAGATAGATTGTGTTTTGTAATGTAGGTTAAAATTTGTAATATAAATATAGTCACAAAGAAACAAATGAATGAATAAATAAATGAATAGACAAATAAATAAAACTATGTTTTTCTAAATTATATTTTCAATCGAAGATGTTTTTAATAGGAAGCAAAAAAGGAAACTTAACATTAGTTTAAAATGGAACAGAAACCTATGAAAATATATTTTAAAAAATGAACCATATTTATGTATATCTGTGTGTGTGTGTGTGTACATATATATATGTATATGTATGTATGTGTAAATATATATATATATATATATATATATACATACAGGTATACTTACATACACACAGACACAGATAAATATATATATATATATATATATATATACATATACATACATACATACATACATATGACTAAAATAATTTGAGTTTCTGAGTGGTGAAGAAAACATATTTAAAATATGAATATTTTATTTCTTTGAATATTTTAATCTCTATTTCTTCTCTGCCTGCTGTGAAATCTTTAGAAAATTTGTGAAAAAAATACAATGAAAAACGTTAATCAATGTAGATAATAGTGCAGAATTTCTATTGTCATTGCTGCTTGCTTGTTACTAGGCAACTGATTCCACATGAAATCAGCACATAAATTTACAACCTAATGACAATATTATCAACAACATTGTTTGAAAGGAATCGGAATATATATTTTCTATAAATTTTCAATCTTCCGTTGTTTAGTCATATGGCAGTAAGGTTCAGAATAGATCAAAGACTTAATTGCTGGTTTCAGAAAAAAAAAAAAAACCGATGAAAGGTAGACACTGTGCCATATTAAAATACACACACACATGAATGTATGTACATGCATACATTCCTTTATATATGTGTGTGAGTGTGTGTGTATATATATATATATGTATGTATGTATGTATATATACCCTTTTACCCTTTTACTTGTTTCAGTCAGTTGACTGCAGCCATGCTGGAGCACCACCTTTAGTCGAGTAAATCGACCCCAGGACTTATTCTTTGTAAGCCGAGTACTTATTCTATCAGTCTCTTTTTTGCCGAACCGTTAAGTTACAGGGACGTAAGGACACCAGCATCGGTTGTCAAGCAATGCTAGGGGTACAAACGCAGACACACAAACATATACACACACACACATACATATATATATATATGCATATATACGACTGGCTTCTTTCCGTTTCTGTCCACCAAATCCACTCACAAGGCTTTGGTCGGCCTGAGGCTATAGTAGAAGTCACTTGCTCAAGGTGCCGTGCAGTGGGACTGAACCCGGAACCATGTGGTTCATAAGCAAGCTACTTACCACACAGCCACTCCTATGCCTGGGGTCGATTTACTCGACTAAAGGCGGTGCTCCAGCATGGCCACAGTTAGATGACTGAAACAAGTAAAACAGTAAGGAGTAAAGACTATATATATATGTATATATATATATATATATATATATATATATATATATACATATATGCATGAGTGTACAAGTAAGTACATGGCTATATACACACAAACCCTTACACACACATATACCTATTTCTTTACTACCCGCATGGAGCTAAACACAGAGAGGACAAACAAGGACAGACAAACGGATTAAGTCGATTATATCGACTCCAGTGCGTAACTGGTACTTATTTTATCGACCCCGAAAGGATGAAAGGCAAAGTCGACCTCGGCGGAGTTTGAACTCAGAACGTAACGGCAGACGAAATACGGCTATGCATTTTGCCTTTACACACACATATACCACTGACTGTATGACTATATGCGTATCTATATTATATATGTTAGCACTTACATTATTTTATGTTATTTTGTTGTCTTACATATCAATGCATCTCTTTATGCTTATAACATCTTGAAAAGTGCAAGATATTTTGTTGTTGTTGATATACTATGGGAAGCTAATGCTAGACAACCAGCAAGATTGTGAAGAAAATAAGAAATAGTGAACTACTTTAAAATGGAGTTTGCAATTTGAAAAAAAAAAAAGTGAATCACTACAAAGTAATTAATATGAAAATAATTCAAAGTACTTTTCCTTTCCATTTCCATATCAACTTTCATATTTTAATGATGGATAATGTAGTAATTGATATGTGGAAACAGAATCTTTGGGAGAAAAATGCATGAAAAGATAAAATAATAATAATAGTAACAATAATGATGATAATAATAATAATAATAATAATAATAATATAATAATAATAATAATAATAATAATATAATATAATAATAATAATAATAATAATCCTTTCTACTAAAGCACAAGGCATAAAATTTGTGGAAGGAGGATAGTTGATTACAACAACCTCAGTACTCAACAGGTACTTACTTTATCAATCCTGAGAGGATGAAATGTAAAGTCGACCTCAGTGGAATTTGAACTCAGAAGGTGAAGATGGACGAAATACCGCTAAGCTTTTCGTCTGGTATACTTACCATTCAGCTAGCTTGCCACCTTAATAATCCTTTCTATTATAGGCACAAGGCCTGGAATCTTGTGGGAGAGGACCAGTCGATTTGAGTGACCCCAGTATGCAACTGGTACTTAATTTATCAACCCCAAAATAATGAGAGGCAAAATCGACCCTGACAGAATTTGAATGCAGAATATAGTGATGGGTGAAATGCCACTGAGCATTTCATTCATTGCACTAACAATTCTGCCAGCACCACTTTAATAATAATAATAATAATAATAATAATAATAATAATAATAATAATAATAATAATAATGATGATGATAATAATGATGATAATAATAATAATAATATAATAATAATAATAATAATGATAATCAGACAAAAAGGATGTGTTTATTAATTGACATGAGTATTCCCTGTGATCACAATATAGCGGTGAAAGAATTTGACAAGATTAGTAAATATAAAGACCTGCTAATAGAAATTGAAAAAATGTGGCATCTCAAGGCGACTACAGTACCAGTGATTGCAGGATCTCTAGAAATGATAAAAAAACAGGTACTGAAACCTATTTGAAAATTATTCCAGGCTTACCTTCAGGAAGTGCAAAAAATCGTATCAACTGGAATGGCTCATGTACTGAGAAGAGCACTATCGCTGTGAAAATAACATCCATCCATGAATTTATTTATTTATTAATTTTTAAATACATATTTTATCTGTGAATCTTTGCGTGTAATCTGGGAATGCATGCAATGCCCTTCTTGCCCTAGGTGTATAGAAAACACTTGGCGAGAAACGGAAGAAAATTTGAAGAAAGAAGGAAAAAACATAATAATAATAGTAATAATAATAATATAATAATAATAATAGTAATAATAATAGTGATGATGATGATTCCTTTATAATAATAATAATGATAATGTTTTCAAGTTTTGGCACAAGGCCAGTAATTTTGGAGGAGTGGGTACGTCAATTACATTGACCCCAGTGCTCAACTGGTGCTTATTTTTTTAATCCTGAATGATGACAGGCAAAGTTGGCTTCACTGGAATAATAACAATAACGGTTTCAAATTTTGGCACAAAGCCAGCAATTTGTGGAGAGGGTTTAAGTCGATTACATAAACCCCTGTATTCAACAGGTACTTCCTTTATTGACCACCAAATGATGAAAAGCAAAGTCAACTACATTGGAAAATAATAATAATAATAATAATAATAATAATAATAATAATAATAATAATAATAATAATGATAATAATAAAAATAATGGACTCTCCTTTTGAAGATGATGTATGAACATTCAGCTTTTGCTGATTGACTTGCACAAACGATTTTTGTTTATAGTGATTAAACATTCATGCTACACTCTCTATCAAATCAACATTGTTTGAACCAGTGCATGGTGTACCACGTGTCAGGTTTTGAAGAGATCCCAAAGCAATGTGAGATGAAGCATTCCTTCAAGAACCCAACACACTACCTGGTCTAGGAACTGAAACCATGATCTCGTGTTTGTGAGTACTACACCCAAGGCACTCAGCAATGCATCCTAATATTGATGGTGATGATAATAATAGTAATATCAATAATAATAATAATGATAATAATGATGATAATGATATACAATAGACAATAATGGTTTCAAATTTAGGCACATGGCAAAGAGCTTTTGAAGGAGAGGAAGTAAGTTGCACCAGCTCCAGTACTCAGGAATTACTCTATTGACCCTGGAAGGATGAAAGACGAAGTCGACCTCAGTGGAATTTGAACTTAGAACATAAAACCCAAAGTGCCACTAAGCATTCTGTCCAATCCACCAGGGATTCTGCCAGCCTGCCACTTTGTTGATGATGATGATGATGGTTGCTTCTAATTTAGGTACTAGGCCAGTAGTTTTGCAGGAGGAATCAGTACTTAAACTGGTACTTTGTTTTATTGACTTCAAAATGAGGAAAAGCGAAATGATCCTTGGAGGAATTTGAACTCAGAATGTAAACTGCTGGAACAAATACCACAAAACATTTTTTCCCGATGCTCTAATTCGTGAAAAACAAAAAAATGATTTAATTCCTTTCTTGTGTTTGTGGGGAAAAATGTTAGGATCTCACTGTGATGAAAACATAAATATAATTATTGCTTTTTAGACTCCTCTATGATCTTTTTGGTCTTAGAAAACATGCAATAATGCTAGAATATTAATCCCATGAAAGTAGTTTGTCTTTTAACAATTTATGGTAAGGGATTTCCTTCTGATATCAGTGAATCAAAGAATGTTGCAAAGAAAAATAAAAAAGAACAAAAAAATCTGAAAGTGTTGGTGGGTGATAAAATAAGCTTATTGTAAGTGCGGCTTTTCCTTTTTCTTAAGGACAGTTTGTTATGTGCCATGAGAATTGGGAATTAGGATCAGAATAAGGCAAAGTTAGCTAGGCTCTAAATGCATAAAGAGAAAATTAATACTAAAGCTGCCTACTACTGTTATGAGATTCAAAAGCTGAACTAATATCGTTATAGAATGATAAGGTGTATGTACTATGTCAGTATCAGAGAGAAGTGAGAAGAACATTATGAGAACGATTAGAGAGAGGGAGAGAGAGATAGTCTAAGATAACACAAATATATTTTGTAGTAATGTGTGAAAGCAGAAAAGAGATATAATTTGCTAGGTAGGAAGCATTGTTGAAGAAAAATTCATGAGAATTCTTCAAAGCTATATGGAGGTGAAACTAGCAAAACAATGATAGAACATACAAGAGACATCAATGGGTAAAAGTTGTTAATATCAAAGCATGCTGACTAACGTACAACAACAGAGAGAAGGCTGAGGAGAAAACAATGAAAGGACAAAGAACAATACTAAACTGGGTGAAGATGTTAGTAGACATATTTAGGCTGAGGTTTTGGATTAAATATGCTACATTAATTTTGTTCCCGTTGGTTCTATGTTCAAATCTTACCAGAATTAGCTTCAACTTTCATTCCTCAAATTTATATCCCAGTAATATACTGAGGTTGATTAAGGCAGTAAGTGGGCAGAACAATTAGCATACCAGGCAAAATGCTTAGTGTCATTTTCTCCATCTTTATATTCATCATCATCATCATCATCATCATCATCGTTGAACGTCCACTTTCGATGCTGACATCGGCTGGATGGTTTGACTAACGACTGGCAAGCCGGTAAGCTGCACCAGGCTCCAATCTGATCTGGCAAGGTTTCTACAGCTGGATGCCCTTCCTAATGCCAACCACTCCAAAGAGTGTAGTGGGTGCTTTTTACATGCCATCAACATGGGAGCCAGTCAGGCGGCACTGGCATTGACCACGTTCAGATGGTGCTTTTTACATGTCACTGACACAGGAGCCAGAGTTCAAATTCCACCAAGATCTTCTGTGCTTTTTATCCCTTCAGGATTGATAAAATAAGTATAATTTGAAAAATAGGGTCGACATAGCCAACTTACCCATCCCCTAAAATTGCTGGCCCTGTGCCAAAATTTGAAATCAATATACTGAGGTTAATTATAATTCTCCTCTAAACAATAAATAAAGTGATTAGCATTTAGCTTTTAAAAGAAAGAAACTATAATTTGATTGGTTATTGTCCATTGCAAAAAACATTTCCAACACTATTTTACTAGATGCAAAACATCATAAAAAGACATTTAAAAAAGACAGTTACGTAAAGGTACATATTTTAAGGGATAGTTTTGTGAATTTTTAAAAGGAATCTGTACCAGTTAAATGAATTTGTATGAGATAAGTAAGACACTAATGTTTAGACTGCTTTCTATCAGATAAAATCTAAAACCAGAAGAATATTTCTAATATTGTATGAGGTAATAGAATTATTTTTGAGAAATGTGATTGACTGAAACAAGCAAGCAAGCACGCGTGCGCACACGCACACACACACACACACATGTATACATAATGCATATATATACATTCTTACACACACACACACACATATATTTATACAAATATACACATGCATATATATATATAATATATACATATACATTTATCTATCTATCTATCTATCTATCTATCAAAAAAGAAATATAAAATGTGACTTCATTGACCGAGGTTACCGTGGTCTTTTCCGTAGGCTTTTCTTTCCACGGGTAAACCTCACCTGTCCTCCCCTTTACACTTCATATTGACATTCTGTGATAACGATCCCTATTGATCAATTTTTTTTTCCTCTCCCCCTTTTTTTTTTTTTTTTTAACCCCCCCTTTTTTTTGTCCTCTTTCTCTCCTTTACGATCCCTTTTGATCGAAACTCCCCCTTCCTTTTTTTTTTTTTTTTTTTTTTTTTTTTAAACCTTCAAAAGAAAAGCTCTACCTTGTAATTTGTTCTATCTGTGTGCAGCCCTGTGTGGCTAATAAAGAAACATATTTATATATATATATTTATATATATCATGATGATGATGATATATGTGTATTTACACACATGCACTCACATAGATAGATAGATATAAATATGTATATATATACATATGTGTGTGTATTTATACATATGCATATATATACATATATATACATATAATAGATTACATATATATACATATATACATATATATATATATACACATATATAGATTTTACCTGGAGGAATATTTTGCATGCTGCCTTCTTCGTAATTTGGTTAACAGGTGAGAAGAAGCCCTTGTTGTATGTGTTCTCAACTGATAATTCCAGCAGTTTCTAATTCGATTTTGGACAAATGTATTTATTTATTTAATTTTCATAAATATTCTAGATTCCGGAAAAATAATGAAATAAAACATGTATTTTACTTAGAGTATATTTGAAGAATGTACATGGCTTCAAAAATATTTGTAGGTCTTAAAATGTGTCAATAATTTTGGTGTCAGATTGTAAGTATCATCCGTGTTCTCAAAACAGCATTTTCTTTTTGCTTTATTTACTTTGTAAATATTCTCTGCTAGTTTCTAAGTTAATATAGACAAATATTTTTAAATACTAACCAAATAAAGAATTTACACTTGCCGTCATTTTTAGAATAGAATTTGTAACAGATTTGAGCTGACCTGTGACGAAATAGCATCACCACCACCACCATCACCACAACCACCACCATCGCCACCATCCTTATCACTTTCATTGCCACCATCAGCATCTCACCACTGCGATAACCATAACCACCACCACCACCACCACCATCATTATCACTGTCATTGCCGCCATCAGCAACCCACTACTGCGATCACTAACACCATCACCATCATCGTTATCACTTTCATTGCTACCATCAGCATCCCACCACTGCGATCACCAACACCATCACCATAACCATAACCACCACCACCACTGCTGTCGCCACCACCACCACCATCACCATCATTATCACTTTCATTGCCACCAACACCATCTCCCCACTATGATCACCAACACCATCACCATCATCAACATCACGATCACAACTATGACTACCACTATCACCACCGCCATCACCACTACCACCACAATCACTTCTACTGCCACTGCCAACAGCAACAACTAAAACAACAAAACACTTAAAGAAAGTTGGTTTGTAATTGTGCACCTGAGAATTTTTCAGCAAACTATGTAATTGCATTCTTCTCTGACATACAGTTGATGTGCATCACTTCTTGTGTTCTTCTCCACATCATTACAAAACTAAATATCATTGAAGATACCTTTATTCTGTAGCTTGACCTGCTAAACATAGCAGCAAAATCTCCTTAAAAATCACGATTTACTGCCTTAAATGTATAAGGATACGTTGGATATAGATATCTAAAAAAATAGGCATTGATGGAAAGTTTTTGATCCTACATTTGCTTGATCAGGGCTGACCTGGGGCTAAACAATAGGAATAATAATGAAAGGTTTTTCAAAATTAAATTCCATTCAATAACAAAAAAATAGTTTTAAACCTAGAATGAACTATGTTTCACACATAAATACATACATAAATATATATACATACATACATATATATATATATATATATATATATATATATACATATGTATATATAAATAAAAATAAATATATAAAAACATATATATATATACACTCTTACACATATTCCTATTCACTTCATACTTCTGAGAGTGTATAAAAAAGAAAGAAAGGGAAAAACGCATGTCAAATAATCGAAATTATTCTTAGATTTTGGGGGGTTTTCACATTGATGCATTAACAGATTTGAAAATAAATTGATGTAACATGGAAGAAATACTGAAAGAAAATAGATCAGGACATGTCTATGAAAGTATCAGTTTCTAATAGATTGCTTTCCACGTACATTTAATCAATATTGGTTGTGTGTGAAATTAATTGAAATTTGAAAATAAAAACAAGAAAAAAAAAATTGAATGATTTTTATGAGGAGGCATACATCAAAACTAATCTGTGCTTTCTGTTTCAAACAGAGATAAGTTGACATCATGTTTTGCAATAATGCTCATGGTTTAAACATAATTTTGTGGTTAAAAATAATGAGATAATCTTCTAATTATTTAGTGTTTCGTTTGAAAAAGTGTTGGTAAAGGGTTGATTTAGTGTTGACATAGCGATGCTTAATGGCATCTTAATAATATTCGTTGAACGAGCTACCATTATCTTTAAGAATTAACAATTCTATGTTTCAAATATTTAGAATAGAATAACCTACAGGAAGCTTTGCAGTATCGATTTATAGGCTTCATACCTTATTTGTCTTCTTGATGTAACATATAATGATTATTAAATGGGAAATTACGAGTTGAAACAAAAGAAACAATTATTTGTTTTAACTCTGTATTTAATTATATTTTTATCTGATGTCATTTTCATGACAAAGAGTTATATAAAAGACATAATTCTATAATGATATGTTATTGAGATATTACTAAAACCAGACGAAAGAGGGAGAAGTATTATTATGACTCTGTTTGAAGAATTTGAGAAGTTAACAATATTTTTTTAATTTTAATTTTTATATTTTTCTTTGTCATGGTTTGTTCTGGAGGGCTAGAGCTGATGTGCTCAGGTTCTTATGAGATCCTCTGAGCCAAATGAGAGAAACTTGGTTAATACTCCTCTTAAACAGCAACTGATGGCTGTAGGAAAATATGTGCTCGAAGGAAAATCCAAAGGGTTGATTGATGTAGAACGGGAGGAATAGTGGAAGTGGTTAATACAGAAATAAGGGAGCAGAAGAAGAATCAGGATGGATAACAAGAGAAGAATAGATGAGTGGGGCAGGAGTATCTGTATGAGGGTGATATGTCATGAGACCAATCAGCTTTGGCAATAGTGATGGTAGAAAAGGAGAGAAAGGAAACAGTTTGTCTGTGAGCCAAAAGTTGCAGTGGAGTTTGAAAAGGATCAACTTTGCCCAGCTAGTCAAGTTGCCTTTCAATGGATGTAATCTTGGATGTGTGTGCGTGTGTGTGTGTGGTGGGGGATGTAGCACCAGCACTGTGCCAGATGTAGGTACAATACTCAGTTGTGGATTTTATCAGAGGCTTAAAGATTCTTAGAAGCTGATGCATTTTCTGGTTCTGAAGATGGAGGTCAGACTTTCTCATGTAGTTATAGCTATGTTGATGGTGCATGTTTGCTAGGAGAGATTTTTAAGTGATCATGAATCATAGCATTTTTAATGGGCTTGAAATATCAATTTATATGTTAATCATGTTTACGGATAGGGCTCTTGATAATGAGTTCTTGATATAGTAGGTGTAGGGGTGGCTGTGTGGTAAGTAGCTTGCTTATGAACCTCATGGTTCCGGGTTCAGTCCCACTGTGTGGCACCTTGGGCAAGTGTCTTCTACTATAGCCTCAGGCCAACCAAAGCTTTGTGAGTGGATTTGGTAGACGGAAACTGAAAGAAGCCCATCGTATACATGTATGTGTGTGTATATGTTTGTGTGTCTGTGTTTGTCCCCACCAAGATCACTTGTCAACCGATGCTGGTGTGTTTACGTCCCCGTAACTTAGTGGTTCGGCAAAAGAGACAGATAGAATAAGTTCTAGGCTTACAAAGAATAAGTCCTGGGGTTGATTTGCTCAATTAAAGATGGTGCTCCAGCATGGTCACAGTCAAATGACTGAAACCAGTAAAAGAATAAAAGAGTATATGTTGTAACTGTGCTTTTGTTCTTGATATGTATTGTGATGCTGAAGGAAACCATTACCATGAATGCAGTGGAAAAAATGTTTATGAGGTCTTTAATTATGACATTAGTATAGTTCTTTTTAGCATCATGATTGAATGTGAATGAAGCTTGATTATTAAAGGTTAGTGATGAATGAAAAGTGGTATCATCTGTACAGAAGTGAGCATTGTTGGTAGTGGTGACAAGCAGGCAATTGATATATACAGGGATATGTATTGAGAATGAAACCAAATCCTGGGACCCGCCACAGCTGACTGAGTGTGGTTCAGGGTGAGTTCCATCAACATACCTTATGAAGGTGTGATCTTTCCAAGAAGCAAGATCTATGAATCCCATACGCTAACATTCTTTCCAAAAGATTACATGCTAGGCACAGACATTTGCTGATGTCTTCAACATCAGTACTGTTTTTATGAAATCTCTTGAAGATTAGAGCTTGTTAATGGGAGATATAAAAATGTAGGTCTCAAATATTTTTACCTTTATAACAAGTATACTTGTTGTCATTAAACCTTTTGATACTGACTCACTCAAAACCACCCCTATGATACAAACTTCATGTTTTAACCCTTTCGTTACCAACTTGGCTGAAACCGGCTCTGGCTCTGTAGTACAAATGCCTTGTTTTCATAAGTTTTGAAATAGAATCTTCCACCAAACCTTAGTCACATGTTCCTAATATTAGCTTAATGATAACTAAGTTATTTCACGAAATTCTTTGTTATATTTAATGTAATTGAAAGAAACACAGAACCCCTCAAAATAAATTCAGTAACAAAAGGGTTAAAGCAGATGTTCCCAAACTTTTTTGGGTTGCTGCCCTCTTGACACCCAAGCCACATTCCTAGTGCTCCCACCCCAACTAACCATCATACACACAGACATCCTTCTGAAACAAATTCAAAGCAATTGTATTTAACAAATAAAACTTAACTTAACCCATTATTTTGTTGCTTTTACATGAGCCACTACCCCATTATCACCTCACTTTTCTTCAAAACCCCCTTGGCGGAGCAATACCGCCCACTTTGGGAAACACTGTTTTAATGTGATCTTAACTGTAACTGTCCATCAAGACAAAAGACTGAGACACTTGACACCTTGCTGTACTCAAGACGACCTGTACTCCGCAACACTGTTAAGGCTGCTCCCCTGGTGAAGAGTACTGTGCCAATGCCAGGCAAAAAGCATTTGTGCTGATGTCACATAAAAGTGCTCTTGGAGTGCCATGTAAAAGCACTTAGCACACTTTATAAAGTGGTTGGCATTAGGAAGGGAATCCAGCTGTAGAAACCATACAAATTAGACCAGAGTCTGGGGCAGCTCTCCAGCTTGTCAGCTCTGGTCAAACCAGCCAACTCATGCCAGTGTGAAAAGCAAGCATTAAATGATGATGATGATGATGGTGGTGGTGGTAGTGGTGGTGGTGATGATGATCAAAATTTCATGTTAATGTACATTTCAAACTAGCATAATAATAACTAAAACTAGCTTAATAATTACTAAATATTTTAAGGCAGTGAGCTGGCAGAACCGTTAGGATGCCAGGTGAAATGGTTAGTGGCATTTCATCCGTCTTTATGTTCTGAGTTCATATTCTACCGATGTCAGCTTTGCATTCCTTCTTTTGTGGGGTCAATAAGATAAGTACTAGTTGAACACTGGAGTTGATGTAATAGACTTACCTCCTTCCCTCGAAATTGCTGGCCTGTTCTGAGTTTGAAACCAATAATTACTAAATTCTGCATGACTTTTAAAATTAGTAGAAAAAATACTAAACATAATTCAATAAAGATATGGTTAAAAAGGGTTAAAAAATGAAGATTTAAGAGGATACAACGTTTGTTGTTACTGACTGATTTCATTACATTTGTACTTTCCTTCTGAGTTCAAATCCAACTGTAATGTTTTTTTTTTTCAAAACCCCTGCAATCAATAAAATAAGTATGTGTATTATATTGATGATTGATTTTTTTTCTCTACCCTATAATTCTCTTGTTGTTTTGTCAAACAAAATCAATACAATGCTTTGAGGAATATATATTTTTGCTGTTGATATGAAATGCTTCAGAGTTGATATCACCAATAGAGCTTGTTAAAGGAAATTAGAATTTCATTGATAACTGTAAGGATTTGCTTATGGCCACAGAACTAACAGCATGAACCATCACTTGAGTAAACTATATGAGTTTTCAGAACGCAAAATCCTTTCATTGGTTAATAACTCTTTTGCAGATTGGCTTGTCACTTATCCTCTGATACAGCTAGAAGTATTACATAGATTTACTGAAGTATTGTCTTTTACAACCCATCCTATTAGCTAATTAAATAGATCTTCTTAAATTAGATTCCAGAATCAGCAAAGAGTCATGGAGCAACATGCTAATGAATTTTTATGAGCTAAGATGAACAAAAAAAGATATTCAACAAATAATATATACATAATACACTGGTATGAAAAGAAATCTGTAAGATCGATGTTTATTTGCTAATAGTAACTACCACAACTCAGTTTACTAATTATTATTCTATAGCAGAGTGTGATATACTTGTGTAAAATAAAAAATATATATATAACCTGAATAAGAGGAGAAAATCTACTAGATTATTTCTGATTCATAATTTTATATTCCTCTTCTAAAATTTAGAATAATCTTATTATGAGTTTATCATTCATTAGCTTTCTTTTGATATATCTCTGCAGCTACTAATTAAACTAGATTAAAATGTCTTATGTAAGCATTATTCTGCAAACTGCAGTTTTGAAAACCTTTGGATAAAATATATATATTATATATATATATATATATAGCTAAAATCTAAAATCTAATTCAGTCAGTGGGAAAACAAAAATAAATAAATAAATAAACAAAATAAAGCCATGAGTTCACAGACAAGTATTGGCAAAAATTGTATTATTGAAAATCTTTTTAAAGAAAGATAAAGCTACTGAATGAAATAGTATTAAAAATCAATGAATATTATGTTGTTGTTGTTGTTGTTGTTTTTTATATCAATCTTACAGCAGAAAAAAAAACCTAATGTAGTAACTGATTTTTACTATTAACCTTAATGAAACTGGAAGTTACTTCAATATATTATATGGAATGTTGTTCTTTGACTGATGATTAGCTAGCAATGCAGAGTGGTATTAAGTTCCTTGTGGATGTGTACCATAAATTTCATTTCTTGTACCTGAAATTTTTTAGCATCATCAATATTGTCTAGAAAGATAAGATGAGCCATGTTATGCGAGATTCCTTATCTCTGTGTGCACAAGGTGAAGATGAAGCTCTTGGCAGGGACCCAGTAATCCATTGAGGATTTGGTCATTTTTCTTTTTGTGTGTTCTGTGTTGGCTTAGTGACAAGCGCTGTTGAGAGAATAGTGAGAGCCAAGTAAATCTAGTTCATATATTGGTTTTAATTCCCAGTTACAGGCAATTCCTTATACCTAGGCAAACATATTCAACTTACCCATGGCTAATTATAAAATTGTACAAGAATCAGATGCTAACAAACTGAACTTTTGCAATATTTATGGCAGTCAGAAGAAGTTTATAGTTTATTAGACTGTAGTGCTTAGTTCATGTACATATTTTTCTTAGAATTAGCTATGTGAGAAATATACATAGACTTTCTATGAACTTGTTTGAGCACCTATAACACTGTTGCACCAAAATCGATATGATGAGAGAAATGGATGAGTAGATGAAAGTTATTTACAAATCATATATTTTGGAATGATTTCTTAGAAACTGCAGGAGGTGAAAAACCAAACAAAATTTTTTTTTTTTTAAATGAAACATTTGTTATATTTAGATATTGTTTATAAGGTGTATAACTGAAGAGATTCTTTTTAATATCATTAGGAATGTAGCTTGCAGCTCTTTGTTCTTCAGTTCGGTGAGGTGCCTTAAATATTTTATTCTTCCTATTTAGTTAGGTGATTCAGCTTTGTGTGACTCAGGTTGATATGGAACAGAACTTAATTATAATATCATGATATGGGGGTAAGAAAAAAAAAAAACTGAAAAAGGGAAAAGAACTGCTAACAATAATTTCAAAAATATTTTTTGTCTATTTTATATCTGAAAATACTTGTTGCTTGCAAAAAAAATTTTCTTTGATATATTTTCTTGAAGATATCACACACACAATTGTATTCAAAAAGACATGCACCAAAGCTCTCTGTAACAAACCCACATAGATAATATAACAACAAGAAGTTTATGCACATGTATAATGCAATTGAATATATTTTCGAAATGGTACAAACTAAAGTTGGATGGCATGAAGCCAGTTATGTACAAAAGTAAATACAGTGGCAATGAAATTATTTACTGCTGAAAAGCATTTTGAGAATAAAGCTATATATATATAATATATATATATATATAGGATGCAGAACCAAAAATATATGCACACATACATTCACGCACGTAAACGTACGTGCATACACATACACACACACTTTCTCTCTCTCTCTCTCTCACATACACACATACACAGACATATATATATATATATGAGTATATATATATAATATATATATATATATATATATACACACACACACATACATACACATGCATATACAAACATGCATACACACATATACATATATAATAGAAAAAAAAGAAGAGCCACAAAGAATGAGTGAGAGAGAAATCGAGAGTGGTGAGAGAGAGAGAGAGAGAGAGTTAGACAAACAGACAGAAAAACAGACAGATGGAGCTAGTCAGTGATTTCATCATTTAAAGAGGTTGAAGTTTTTATCAACAAAACTAATTTATATATCTGATAAAAATCCACTGAGCAGTAGATGCCAGAAACCGTTAAAGTTTAGAATCTCCACTAGATCAATAGCTGCTGCAATGTGTATTTGTTTGCTAATTCAAATTCAAGAGAGAATGTAAGAGGAAGAGAGAAAGATCGAGAAGAAAAGGAAAGAGAAAAGACTGATTTGGATAACCATTTCACCATTTCTCAATGGTTCTTTTATTTATAATTCTTTTATAAATTAAAGAAGAGGGGATGGAAAAAGAAAAAAAACAAAAAGGCCTAAAAATTAAATCTAATCATTGAAAGATACAAGAGTGAAAGATAAGCCTAGAGATTTAATAACAAAGTTAGCTACAGCATATGATAATAAGATAACCAGCTCTTCCGCTAGAAAAAAATAATATCATACTGATTTCATACAGTGCATAGTAGAGTGCCTTTGATTACTGGGTTTCTAGAATGCATCTGAAAGAAAGCCATTGGTCTGATCATCGATCAATAAACATTCCTTTACTGATAAAATGTATTCCTCTCTGACTCATACTTGTATTGTGTCTCCCTACACTGCTTCTTTATAACATTAAAAATTCTCCTTCAAAATTATCGAAATTATATTACAAGTCATTATTCTAATGTCCTTGCACGAATATGAATATGAAAGGTTCGTATGCTTTCTTACAAAGAGAGTTATAGTACTAAAGAGTAAATGTCTGAATAGAATTTACAAGGAATTTCAAACTGGGAGATTTGGGTTTGAGTTTGTTGAATGGTAATTGAATATTTCAATATTCCCATAGCTTGGGCATACTACTTTAGAGTCATAGTAACAAGGGTTTGTTTATATTAATAGAAGCTCAAATATTTAACCCTTTTGTTACTAACCTGGCTGAAACCGACTCTGGCTCTGAGTACAAATGTCTTGTT